>NC_142109.1:29772500-30017500 GCF_056152115.1 Neolamprologus brichardi | reverse complement strand
TGGTAATCAGAGCACTAGGTGCAGTGACCCCCATCATACCTATCATATTGTTATGATAGGCAGAGAATAATCAACAAATCAACCATCTGTTTCATAGCTGTTTGCCCCAGCTTTGCTTGCTGTTCTATATTCTAACAACGTCTCAAACATGCCATGCATTATAACAGTGGAGATATTGCACTCAAAATGGGATTTGAAGCTATTCACTTGGCATATATAAAACCAAAAAAGAAAGCAGCAGCAGGAGAAGATAAATAGTTATCTAAAACTGTTTGAGGTGCAATGTTCTTACTGAGTCTGCAGAGCTGCACTGCATTACCTCTCTCAGCACTGCCCGGACTGGAGGCCGGAGCCGAGCTGGGTTTCTGCAGCTCCAGCTCTGTGTAGAGTAGCTCTCTAGTTTTATACAGCAGAGGGCTAACGGGGATGTTGACATAATTAGTACTGCTGTTACTACAAGGCCCGCAGTCCAGGGATGCAGGCGGAGGAGCCTCGTGGGAAAACCTGAACATGCCTGAAGGAGAAAAGCAAAAGCAGGGGAATTAAATCTGTTGTTTGCAGGACAAAAAGTGTTCAATTCATTTTAGAGTTAGAAGTCAGTATAGCAACAACAAAACTGTTACACCAGGAAAACATGAGATGTTTTGATGTTTTGATTTATTGCAAATTTTCTTACCACAAGCTGATGTTGGTCTGTGCATGCTCGGTGGGACAGGAGGTGGTGGAGGGGCATGCAAGAGCAGAGATGGCAACAGTTTCTTCAGATTTGCAAGCTTAGAACTGATGTCACTGCTGTCGTGCTGTTCCTCCCTGATACAGAGAGGAGAGTCTGGAAACACATTTTTAGGACACGAGGATTAGGACACTGATTCAGTATGCAGTATACATTAAGTAATGATGTAAAAAAACAGTCCCTTAAGTTCTTATTTAACTTTAATCAGCTAAACATCTATTAATATTTCCAGCAGATGTAGTTAAATTATGTAATTATTATTACTGATCCATAGACAGCATGTATTTATTTCACCATTTTAGGTGAAGGTCATTTTTAACAGCCTTTTCAGTTGGGTAGTTCAGTCTCAGCGGTGAATCATATTTGCTAAACTCTCACTTTTTAAGTGAAAGTAACTGATAATTTTCCCTTTGAATAAATGTACTGAAACATAATTTCTCATTAAAATTCTCATAATTTCCTCCATACAAAAATGTATGGAGGAAGAATCTTGCAGTGCTTCTAGGACACAGTTTCATTAACAAACACACCTTGTGAATCTGCAGAAGGTGTCAGGTGCATCAGTGGAGAGCTGTCAGTCTAAAACATAGGGGACACAAACAATGATTTAAAAAATTTCCCTTAAAGTGCTTTTGAAGTTTGTCAAAAACGTCTTAATTTACAGCTCAGTTTTAAAGACAAACATTCGAAGCTGGGTTTTGTAATTCCATTCAGAGTATTAAAATACCGTGCAATTATGCTTATTAATGGCCTTAAAGGGGCCTAGTATTGTCATGGTCCCTGTGCCTCCCCGGCCAGCCCAGTGTGGCCACAAGTGTTGTTGTTTTTTCTCTCGCTCTCTCTCTCCTACCTGTCTGCCTGGGCGGAGCTCTGATTGGGCTCCTGCCCTTGGCCACGCACCTGCAGCTGATCTCAAGCGATTGCAGTTCTCTGGCTCTTAAGGCTGGGGCTCTGAGCTATTCGTCGCTGGAATATTGAGTAACTCTCGTTAGTATTGCCTGGCTTCTTGCAATTCTACTGTTCCCGTGTTTGCCTTCGACTTACCCTCGTCTGTGTAAATAGGTTACCTGGATTAGCCCTTCTGTGACCCCTGGACCCCGTGACTGAGAGTGAGCTGCTTGTGTGGAGAATGTTTGGACGAGGAGCAGAGCGAGTGTGAAGAAGTGTGTCTCCCCAGCCTGTTGATCCCCGGGACCCTGGTGTTTTCCCCCACCCCTTCACATGTATATAGCGCACCAGTGTGATTAATAAAGTGTCGTTGAACCGTGCTACCTCCGTCTGCGCCTGAGTCCGTTCCACTCCCGTGACAAGTATGCTCATAATCAGCTCCATACACTGATTCTTGGACTCTGCAAGAGTAGCTTAGCATGGTCCACATGCACAACTCTGCTACTGTCTTTTTATGCATCCTCTCAGTTCATTCACTTTGAAAGACCCTTTTAAGACCACTCTTTAAAGCCTGTCTTTAAGCTTGGCTGGTGCTTGCAAATAGAAGGTGTGAACAGCAGGTGGGGCTACTGTGCTCAAAGCCACTGTTGTTCGTCTGAGACGTCAATATTAAAAGGTAGACTAGCCTCAGCCTCAGCGTAGAGTAGAATTCGTTTGCCTGCCAACTTTTTGTGACCCCCACAGACTTATCTGCAGGGACACTACACTACAATCCACATACTATGCACACATCTTTTAGACACACTGCAAGCAGAATTCGGAACCTGCAACTCTCTGAATCCACATCCATAACCTTGCCTAAGGGTATCTGCTTTGGTTCATTGGGATAAGTTGTACTGAGTTCATAATTTGAAACTTTGGCCATATGCACCAACGTAAAAATAAAGACTTTAAAATACAAAAAAACCCCGTTAAAAATAAAAAAAATTATTAAATAAAAAACACATCTACTTTAAACTTCGCTTTGTTTCCTATGAGTGGGTGCAATCAGAAGACAAAAATATATATTCTGAATATTGATTAGTAAATAATGGAATTTGAAAAAAGGGGGTTTAAAGTTAAAACTTCATTCTACTCCTTTTCGAGCATAAACGCCGTGTAGATATAGAGATATTAATGAAAACTTGATGTTTTAAGTTTTTCAGTCTGACTAATAACCAACAAGTGGTTGTATTTTTGTCTTCATTTCAGACAAGTAGTGATTATTTACAGCCCAGGCTGGAAGAAGTCAACTCTTAACTTGGTGACTCGTTAAGCCTCTTTTAGCTGCAGCAGCCTGTATCAGCTGTTTCCTGTATGATGATGAGCAGGTTAAACAGGACAAAGATTTCTGGCATGTCTTGATTTAAAAACACTCTTCGGGTCATGTCCGAACATCTCATTAAAATGAAGGTCAGTACCTGTCAGTGCTTGACCATTTGATAACAGTTCCTTCCTTTTGGTTTATTTCTTTGCTTTGGGTTGTTTTCTTGTTGATCACCTTAGCTGCCCACACTTCAGGTCATAAACTACAGCTTTGACACTTTTCTGTTAAATTTCCTCCATAATCCCAGTGTGACCAGCCCCTGAGGTGGCAAAGCAGCCGAAGCCATGATGCCCCTGCCACCATGCTTTACAGTTAGGATTTTGGTGTGTTTTGCCTTTTTCTTTCAAATCAACTTATTTCAAAAGACATTCAGCAGTCAGTGTTTTGCAGTGTTGAATCAGACTGAAATGTAATTTCGTTTGTAGTGACCTTCCTTTAACACTTTTCCTTTTTCTTATAGTGGACACAAACACAGAGACTTTAACGTGAAGAGATTGCTGCGGACGCTTTGAGCTTTTACCTTTGAGTTCTTTAGTACTGAGCATCGTGCTCTACGTGTAATCGTGGACAGCCAATCCTATCAAGAGTAGAAACATCTAACAGCAGCCTCAAACGTGCAGAGGAGCTCAACACCTTTTTTGCTTGGTTTGAGACCACCCCTCCACGACTCACCCTGCTCCCCACCTATCCTTCACCCAGCACATCCCCCCTGTACCTCCAGGAACATGAGGTCAGGAGGAGACTGGGGTGAATCCCGGAAGACCTGACGGCATCCCAGGGACTGTAGTTAAAGCCTGTGCGGACCAACTGGCAGGGATCCTCATCAGGTTATTCAAACTCTCCCTGCCTCATGCCACCGGTCCCACCTGTCTGAAGGCCTCCGCTATCATCTCTATGCCCAAAAAGACTGATATAGACAGACTCATGGACTACAGACCTATAGCCCTCACATCTGTAGATTACAACGTATATATTGTTTGGGACTGCTTTGGTACCTCAGGCCAGTAATTCACTTAACAATTAAACCAATTACTGTAACTATGAAAGGTTGAAAAAGAAGAAAATGAATGCTTGTGAATCACTAAGTCAAGGAATTGTGACCTTAACCCAATCGATGCTGTGGCATGACGTGGATAGAGTCATTCAGGTTAGACATCCAAGACATATTTATGAGACCAGATAAATGGTGCAAATACCCGTCTGATCACTGTGCAAGTCTCTAAAGACCTTAAAATACAACTGTCTGAGTGTTATTAGTTTATTTGAATTTTAATGACCACTTTGCTTTTTGGAAAGGTCAAAACCGTCACTGCAGGATGCTTGTGTAAATACATGAACAGAAGACCAAATGTCTGCCATTTCCACTAACAATATTTATTACGTACAGTGTGTGTTTCCAAGCAGAATTTGAATTTTCTATAGTAAATCTAATTTTATAGCATCAAAACAAAACAAAAAAACAATACGCTTGTGTTGGGAGCAACATCTGTGTGAGGTGAACCTCTTTATTTTATCACAGCTGATGGTAATAGCTCTACTTTCCCTGGCTTTTATACATATTTGGGTTTTGTTTGTTTGTTTTTTCTAACATTGTGACTGAAGATGCAATCATTAGAGATAATCAGTGCAGAAACCCTTCTAATTCCAAAGGGCAGAGTATTCTTCTTGCAGCTGAAGACCTGCTTTAATCTTACAAAAGTAATTTTATGGCTCCTGCCCTGCACAAGCCAAAATGGGCAGATGCAATCTTACCTGCGTGCAGCTTGTGTTCCTCACTGACCGCCACTGCTCTTGTGTAATGTAGTTGTCTAAACCATGACTGCACTGGGTGGGAGATAAGAAGACATACTGTCAAGGCTCGGTTTATTGCTTTTACTGCAAAATTCAGGAAAAAGGCATGATTTTAAGGTACGGAGAAAGGGGATGCAGAGGAGGGAGGCAAAACAGCTATAGCCAAAGAGGCTTGAAAATAAACTGGTTTGGAGAAAGACTTAGGAAAAGGGGGAACAGAGAACAGGTGAAGAGGGGGAAAAGCTGCAGAGCTGAGAGGTTAGATCTGACATCTTTAGAGGCAGACTAAAGGATAGCTGGCTCAGACATGAGAAAGCTCTGACAGCATGTCTCACTTTACCATTTACTCCTCTCCTCAGCAGCTAGTAACACAGCAGGCTGGAGTTTCACAGATATTATCCATCATACAGTCTGTCTCAACAGACATGATGGTACACGTGAATTCAGGTATTGTAACCAACATCTTAGAATAGAATAGAATTAGAATAGATAGATAGTCTTAATTTACAGCTCAGCTTTAAAGACAAACATTCGAAGCTGAGTTTTGTAATTCCATTCAGAGTATTAAAGTACCATGCAATTATGCTTATTAGTGGCCTTAAAGGGGCCTAGTATGCTCATAATCAGCTCCACACACTGATTCTTGGACTCTGCAAGAGTAGCTTAGCATGGTCCACATGCACAACTCTGCTACTGTCTTTTTATGCATCCTCTCAGTTCATTCACTTTGAAATGCGACGTTTCAATGTTTAAGGCCCTTTTAAGACCAAGCCGAAATGGGCAGATGCAATCTTACCTGCGTGTAGGCTTGTGTTCCTCACTGACTGCCAGTGTTGGTCAAGTTACTTGATAAAAGTAATCAGTAACTAATTACTGATTACTTCCCCCCAAAAGTAATCCCGTAACTTTACTGATTACTTATTTTCAAAAGTAATTAATTACTTAGTTACTTAGTTACTTTTTAAAAACACGATTTACAACCTGAATAGGTGATAAAGTGATAGATCTTTCAGCCCAATTCTACTTTTTCTACTTAATCCATCATACAAAATGTAATCAAATGGAAAAGTCTCTTTTTAAAACTTGTTTTATTAGTTTTAATCTTTTAACTTTATGTATCAAGCAAAAACTTAATTATACGCAACATTCTCTGACTGGAAGAAATTTGTTTAACATTTAAACCTATTTTCTGCACATTCCATTTTTTTGTGTGTTTACACTCACTCTTTCAAATAGATGCAAGTAAAACACAGCAGAAAATAAATAAAGTCAAAGACTAGCGCTCCTGTTGCTCTATTTTCACCTGTAAAGCAGGCGGAGGTTTACCCTGGTGCAGGTGTGCCGCAGCGGTCAGTGGAAGAATCCGCGAGTTTCTCTGTGAATTTCCCATTACGTCGTAGCGCACTCGGTGCTTGTTTGGAAGTTTACGGGTTTTTTTCGCTGTAAAAAGAAGTTTTCTTCCCACGCACAGCGGACACTAATGTTTTTGTCACTTTTTATGGAGTCAAACTCAAAGTAAGGTCAGTACTTCCAGGCTTTAAACGCTGCACGCTCATACTCTCTCCCGCACTCGATATATGATCCATTGTTGATCTGCACACAGCTGTTGTCAGGAACGTCGCACTCGCTTACGTCACTGTCATGAGACATTCTCGCAAAAAAATCACGGTTTTAGTAACGCAGTAACGCAGCGTTCCTACGGGAAAGTAACGGTAATCTAATTACCGTTTTTGCAATAGTAATCCCTTACTTTACTCGTTACTTGAAAAAAGTAATCGGATTCTCTGCTGACCGCCACTGCTCTTGTGTAATGTAATCGTCTAAACCATTCTAACCATTACCAAACATGAAGGACGCTGAGTTTCTGCTACACTGAACCACCAACTCTTGAGGAATGAAAATAAGGAAAACTCATTTGTGTTTCACACAGCGGGATTCTCCTCTCTGAGGATTTCAGCCAGTTTCATCACTACTTATTAACTTTTTCAGTCCCCTTTGCTCCCTCTCACTCTCTGCAGCATGCACGCTGTATAATGAACACACACACACTCCTACACAACCTGTCAGAAATCACAAGACATGCTGTTTCCTCTCCTGTTCTGATGATAATTTGCCTGTTACAAGGGGGAAGCGCTTTTCACAACCCATCAAAAAAATTAATTACACACAATGTGGGAAAGTCTCTTCTGAGAGCATTTGAGGTTTCAGGCAAAAGTATGAAAATCAAAAACAACGCCAGCTCGAGACAGGTGTGCGACAGACACCCACACTGATTTTGTTTTGCTATACGGGCGATTGAGTGGCTCAGCGGGTGGAACTGTCACCTCACAGTGAGAAGAACCTGGCTTTGGTTCACACATACTTCTGCCTGTGTCTAAGTCTTCTCACCATGGTTCCTCACCCTGTGGTTTTCAGGCCGAAGGCATCTAAAATCATTTGGACCCTAAACTGCCCATATGGAGGAGACACAGGAAGCATGCTGCGAGTGCAGAAAAGCACCGAACTGTAGAACAGAATGAAGTGAAAAAGAAATAACATTTTAAAACAAATGAAAGGAAAAAAGTTTTGTCCCTAAAGCCATCGATAAGGGTTTGCAATGCTAGAGCGCCTCAGCTTGAATCACAAAACAGAATATTTTATAGAGAAATTCATTCCTCCTACTTTTCTGCTCCTCTGGCAGATTTTTTTCTCCCCTCCACCGTTTTTTCAGCTTCCTAATGATCCATTAAAGCATTGACTGTACTGTAAATCACAATTACAAAAGCAGCCACCCAAGTTAGTCATTAGTTCCAAAGCAAGTAGTGGTGTCTATGTGAAAAGGCCAGATAATTGCTGCTTGAAGGGCTGCTGCATCAGTTGCAAACTGCAGAGTTATGTAATACTGTGAAACAGAGGGCAAACAGAGGGAAAGTGCTTTAGGAAAATAGACCATAGATTTATTAAAATAGACTTAAGTTGAGATCTCTGGTGCTATTAATTTAAAAAGAAAACCCACTAAAAACGTCACCAAATTACTGTTTAAGGGCATATTTTGGCAGGTGTTGGTGTTCCACTTACAACTTACTTCCACTGCAAGTTTCTGTTTTAACCCAAGCTCTTAAATATTTTTCCTCTTAATGTCTACTATTCCTATAGTACTACTACTAGCAACAGAATTTCTGACATTAAAGAGAAAAAATACTAAATAGATCGTTGGAGTATTCGGTTTACATAGAATTAATGATAGGTGGATGTAAATACAATAGTTTAACCTTTTTCTGCAGATGTTGCATATATCACAGCATTAACAGCTGGGGTTTATTTTTATTTTAATTAAAGAGCATAAAATAGAACATTATAGATTTTATTAATAAAACCAGTGTTTTTGAACCTTTGAGGGATGTGATTCAGGCTCATTCGCTGCACTAAGGTGGTTGATTTGTCTGTTTTTTAAGTTACAGACAGATTTGATTCACCTTTACTTGATGTTGATCCAGGAAATTTTCCGAGGATTCTTTTACCGTTGAAAGACAAATAAAAATACAAATGAAGCTGAAATTTAAAAAAAAAAAACAAACTACATGATGAAATTGTTTATATGTTTTCCAGACATGATGACATTAAAATGTCTCTTTGAAAGCAGGAAGCAACCTGGCGAGTGATATTTTTGTGTTGTATTTAGTAACTCAGGGTCTTATTCTGCAAAATGATTGACTATACTTCTTTAAATGCAAATTTATAATAATGTTTCAGTACTTTCACACAAATAGGGGTTTGAACACAGAAGGCTTTCTTTTATTAGACAGGGAATGATTTATTTTATACTAATTTCACTGAGGTACCTCAACTCTAGTAGAGCTAAATATTTTGTGACAACAGGTCCCAGATTTTCAGGAATATCACTTGTAGTCATCTTGCTCTCTTTCCTATTCCCATAACTTCCAAACTCTACTTGGGAGCACGTTCTTGCCTATTTGCGAAGGGGAGAGTTACATAAGATCTCTTTTAATAGCATAAGAATAGAAATACGCCATAGTGCGTTATGGAGATTTGCATTAGTGGGGGCAAAGTATAGCAAGAGTGATTAACTTAATGATTAGTAATTATTAGTATTTTATGATTTGTTTTGTTTCTTTATGCAAACAGCAGAGAGAAGAGAATGAGGGAGTGAAACACTGTGACCCTCCCTGTACCTGCTTTTCTGCATTAAACAAGCCTCCAGGGACCAACAAGGGTCTGGGTGTAGACCTCCCCTCACTGTCCACAGAGGGCGCCCTCTCGCTACCCCAGGAGTGTGAGCGCTGCATCATGGCCTGACGCTGAGCCATCACTCCTCCTTGTCCCTGACCATCACCTCCATCTCCACTGCTCTTATTGTCTTTGCTGGGCTCAGACTGGGCTCCGTGGGACGATGGCTTCTTTTGAGGTTGAGCTCGTAACAGACTCCTGGGGGTATCATACCACAGTCTAAGCAGACTGGGAATCCGGTATTCTTCACTATGCCTTCGAGATGTACGAGATGCAGATCTGGAGGAGCAGGAGCAGGAACAGGAGGCTGTGTTGCCCTCTGGGATAAGCATGGGTTGAAAAGGAGAAGAAGGAGGAGTTGGGGTTGGTGCAGAAGGAGGTGAGGAAGGAAAAGAAGGAGCAGGAGGAAGGCTGGCCACAGAGCCAAATTCCTCCCCTACTCCCCCGCTGGCCATGTCCAGACTCCCCGTACATGAGGAATAGCTCCCTGAGTAAGAAGAGTGGCTGCCTGTCGCTATCCCAATCCCACTGTCTAGTGAACTCTGCCGCCCGCTGTCATGGAGACGGCGAGGATGGATGTGGGTGGAGGAGGGATGGCTCCTGGAGCCTCCCAAAACAGCAGAATAAAGCCGGTCATCTGAACTGGCCAGTGCTTTCAGCGTGGAAGAGCTTGAAGCTGTCTCACTGGAGAGGTGCAGTCTGCCTAATGGCTCCGCCCACACTGGAAGTCTGCTTCCATAGCTCACATCTGATTGACTGGAGGAAGAGCTGGAAATACTGCTGTGGTCGTCTCCAGCAACAGACGTACTGCAGCTGTAAGAGGAGGCTGAAGAGGGAGAGAAAGGTAATTGACTGTAATGAGTAATAAGTGAGACACACTGAAATAAATCAGTTTGTAAGCACCAAACGCCGCAGATAGTGATGTTTAATCAATAATATATAAATCACACCTTTAACTTGGTGCTGTGGGCAAATTATTACAACTCTTTGAAGTCAGTGTTCAATCATCTGCACATTAATTACAGTACAGGTCATTAACAGGTGCTGTTAATCAGTACGGGCAGGAAAAGGAAATATTTATTTCACAAACCCTCAGCAGGCATGAATCATCTGCTCTGACTATACTGACATTTACATATGTACACACATAATTACGATGAAAATCCCGAAATACCAGCATGAATATAGAGCAGTGATTAAACGACTGTGTCGTCAGGTCAGCGGTCCAAATATACGCGGAGCAACGACGTGAAAGAGATTCATAGTTCACAGAAACATCTGAAGGTCCTCAGACGATGCATTTTATCCTTATGAAACATTATGAAAAGAGTTATGTGTTGGCTGTGTAAGCTGAGGTGAACTTTACAAAATAACATACCTGTGCTGCTTGCTAAGCTGCACTGAGACAACATGCTCAGTCTTTTCTCCAGCACTGATGCCTCGAGGTTGATTCGTTCCTCTGCTGAAGCTGGATCGGCACTGGGATCTGCTACGTCAATAAATAATTGAATGAACAGTTAGTTGCAAATCTCATTAAGCCATACTTTACAACACAGAAATCTGAGACATTTTACTGTTTAATGAAAAATATTAGCTCGTTGTTTTTGTTTTTGCTTTTAATTCGATGACAGCAACAAATCTAAAAATCGGGATGGGAGCAGAAACAGGGCGGAAAGGTAGGACACACCTACAAACCTCAATCTACCGACACTGTAAAGAAGACATGGCCAAAATTTGCCCACAACAATGAGATGATTTAACAAGTTCATGAAAATTATACTACTACGAAAGGTGGATCTACTGAATGGTGGGGTGTGCTTTTAGTTTCACATGAAGTTACATTGCAGAATAAAAAGGCCATTGACATTTAACTTTTTTTAAAGCACAATAATAAACTGTTTCATTGTGTTAGAGTGTATTTCAGATGCTGCTGTGATCTTAATACAAAATGTGTAAAATCAAAACTAAAGTTGTGAGACATCTGCTGCATTTATCAGGCTGCCCTTTAAAATATGAGTGTGTGTGCATGTGTGTGTGTGTCCATCTAATTCTTTCAACAGCTTGTAAATTTAACATCTCCCGAGGACGCTATAGGCGCCTCGACAATCTGTTAGAACACTAATTTTGTGTAAAACCTTGCTAATTACACTCCTAATTCCTGCTATATATACATACTGCAGAGACGAGTGAGTGTTAGAGGGGCAGCATGGCTCCTGTTTGTGCGTGCGCACCAGTGTGTGTGCGCGCCAGTGTCCGCACATTGCAGTGGGTCAGTGGGTGCTTGTATAGGTGTCAACAACCTAACACCTGGAACTCTACTCCCTGGACTCCAGCAGCTAATGCTAATATGTAGATGCCAAGTTTCTTCACTACACTATCTGAGGTGTCAGCTAACATTTGCTAACGTAGCTACTTGACTAATTATAGCCAGTTCTCAGCACTGAATGTCACAGTGGGGTTACAGTGGGCCTCATAGCTGATGACGCAGGCTGGTTAATGCTGGAATAAACGTTACAGGGAACTTTGGTTTATTTTCAACCTGGAATTCATTTTTCCCCCCATTTCTGTCAAACTGGTTGACCCAGATATTTAACGCATTCACACAGCTATTTGCCCTGATTTTGTTTGATCTATTCCTAGTTTGTCTGTACACATGTTTTACTCCAATACCAGTATTTGCACTTGCAATGTTTATCTTTAAATATAGATTTATAGTAAGCTAAAAATAAAATATGTAGCGCATAAAGTTATATAATGAGTGTAGGCTTAAAGTGCAGAATTTGCAGCTTTAGCTGAACAGTACTGCGTTTATAATTTTCATGAGTATAAGGAGCTTGGAAAGGAAAAAGAAACTTAGAGAAGTCCAGTCTCTTTCTTTCCAAGCTCTTTTTTGTACTGCTGTGACCTTGATGACTGAGAACCTACACAGACATTTTCATGAGTCATTCTTATACATAGTTTCCAACTTTTGTCACTGTTCAGAAAGTATAGACCTACCTAAACACTATATTTAAAGGTACTAAACAGTACTGGGGCTATGGAGCAATGTTTTTATCACTGGCTCTTCTGTTTTGTTTGTTTGTCTTATGCATGAGTTCAAGAATATTTGTTATTCCTGGCTATGATTTCACATAATTCAGCTAATCTAAAGAGGGAATACACAAAGAAATGAAACAACAACGGGCAGAGATTATGAGGAAAAGCATAGATTCAGTATGCAAATGTTAATGCAGATAAAAACCTGTCCTAGTAAGCCGGCAAAGCCCTTGCTGTTAAAGAAGAACAAGTCTTAGGACTGATATTTGTCCTCAGCGGTATAAAACTTCAGTACAGCGCTGTGCTTACTGACATGTGAGATATAAATAATTCTTCAGAGACTTCCAGTATGATGGATGACTGGGGAAAAATGGGTCCGGGTGAAAAAAGACAGATACTATTTTAAGTTTGATTGCAGAAAAAGTGTAACAATGCTAGCTAATGTGCAATGCTGTGTCAATGTTCATTTCACTACAAACTGTAAAAAATTACACGTTGATGCTCAGGTAATGTTTATTCAAACTCTCTATGCAGTTCCTGAAGCAAAAATTACTGTGGAATTAGAAATATATTACAGTAAAGCACAAGTCACACACAAAGGAATGACACCCTTAATTTACAGCATGACTCTTGGGGGCATAAAGCATGTGGTGTTTCTGTTACTGTGGCGCCTGACACAAATGTTAAACATGTGCAGGAAACAGGCGGTAAATCTTTTCATGGAAGTCACAAACCGAGTCAAGTGTCCTTGACTTGTGAAGTTGTGAAGTTGTTCTTCTAAACATGGAAATAATAGCTTCCTAGCTATGCCAGCTTATACTGGCATCGCTTTCGGGCTCATATATAAAATTACACAATTACACAAACAGACTGATTATTTCTGATCCTCTAAAAATGTGGGACTATTAAGGACTAAAGTAAAACACATCACCACCACAACAGCTGTCCACAGTCTTATCACCAAGGCCTGTCCATCTTTTACCTACATTTTTTAACTTGCACACTTTTGTAAACATATTCCTGACAAATTTCACTTGTGTTCTGTTTGCAGTTTCTAAGTGTTTTTACCTGGCAGGTCAGGTTGCAGGCCATGTGGTGCCCTGCTGGGGTTGATGCCCCTGACGATGCAGTCGAATAGGAAACTGATCTGCTCTCCTTCTGAACAGGACAAGAAGAAAACACCAGCCCCTGGACAAGCGAAGAGGAGATAATGTGTATACCATAAAAAGCAGTTTAATAAATAATATAACAGACAGCAGGAGCGAGAAGACTGCTGTAGTAAATTGCTGAAATATTGAGTGAAACATTTTTAAACAAGGCCAAATAATATTCACTGTGGTTCAGACGCCTGCTGTGAAGGCAAAGCTATTTTTTAAAGGTTACATAAAATGTCTATCAATTCAAGCTCCCACTCTCCGATAAAACCCACACAGAGGTGGATGTCAGTGAAAACAAAAGGAAGGGAAAAATAAGTAAAAATAATAATAATAATGAAGCATCAAAACTTCACGCTACAAACATTTAGGGGGGGGGAAACAGCCATAAATCAAGGCATTACTCAGGGTTTTGGCTAAGAAAGAAAACAAACGTATGAAACTGAGTTTGCTGTTAATATAAAAGCAGCTCAGAATCCCAAACAGAAAATTGTTCACACAATCTATTGGCATGATTCAGTCCTAAATAATGCCACTCAGTCTTTTAAATGTATTTTCAATAGTAGTAATTTTCTTAAAGGAAAAACCCAAATGTCACAAAGAAATTGTGCCCATGAAGCCCTCCTTTAATAAATAAGGAGCGCTGGTACAATATGCTTTCAGATGACCGTGTGGCTCCTCAGACTGAATAATTGAAAAGAGTTTCTCGTTTATATAACCACTGAACATTAAATGTAATGGAAATACATTAGCTGAATTATGTGTTGCATTTTCCCTGAGTCAGTGGAACAGCGTGACAGCGACACACTGCTTCAGTCAGTTTTCCACCACAAGAACTATGAAAGCAAGCACTTTGCTAAAAAAAAAAAAAGAGTGTGTGTGTGTGTGAGAGAGAGTGAGAGCTATTAGACCGATGAATCATACAAAAAAAATATACGGAGGTGGAAATTAGCATAATATTAGCCCCCCTTTAAACAAAGAAGACACATCGTAGCAGTAAGAGTAACTGGTGTATGTTAGGTTGAAATAAACTCTTTTTTTCTGCAATTATCTCTGGGGTTGTTGCAGCGATGAGACCTTTTTGTGCACACTTCTCATTTATTTCTCACAAATTTACAAAACTCTGCTGTATGACAATTCATCTTCAAAGAAACAGGTTTTTATTTGCTTGTTTTTGCGGCGCCGTTTTTCACTGAAAACAAAAAAAACCCATTCCTGTGTGCAGGAGATTTGTGTTCATCTAAACTAACTAAAAACTATTTTAAAAAGACTTTTGGTTTTGATCCAACACCCAGTCTACTGAAGGATGACGATGGCTTTGACTGTTTCACTTCAAGAGAAAAAAAATCATTTCTAATGACAAATGGAGACAGCAAGAGACCTTTTAACCTCTGTGGATCACTTGACACTTTATCAAAAGACGAGAGAGTTGCTAAAGTTAGATTTACTTTTAAAATGCCCTTTGATCAAGAGAACAGGGAGTAAACTAAAGGATGATACTGTGGAAAGGCAGAGGCACTGAAAGATTGCTGACATAGCATGTGAGTTTAAAATTGCTTTTATCTGGATCACAGGACTTGACGGCGACCCAAACTCTGCGGAGCGTCATTTACGTCTCTGCATGTGTGCCCTAAAGACACGTGTGTGGATGTGTGTGAGTTTCTGTGTAACCAGGTCGGCGTGAACACGTGCGGCCCTGATAAGCCAGGAAATATCCATCCAGCTAAGATGCAGGCTCTCTTCCAAACATCATCGGTTACAGAACACAGTGGCCTCATTATCACATCTAATAGAAGGGGCTCTGATATCACTTTACACTGCTACAAAGTGCATGCATGTGACTCTACAACCCAAGGCACACACCCAACGGGCAACCGTGAAGACCTGATTACTGATTACTGCTATCCCAAAGGACCGCCTGGTCTGTTGGCTATCGGGGGAGTGTGCATGATTAGTGCCCATGACACTAAAAAGGCTTGTCATCATTACTACAGTGCATGACTTTAATTCTGAAGCCGACTTTGAAAATGCAGATGCAGCAGAAAGTACTGCAGGGCTTGACAAGAGCACGAGCAGTTCTCAGCTTTTTATAGCAAAATAGGGCCACAGAACTGTTAGTCTCATTTAGCATAATTATTCCAATGCATTTGCACATCTTTGCACTGATGATGTTATAATAATCTTCTGGGAACCTTTGAAATTTACAAAGAGGACCACACAAAATTGGTGGTCTGTGAAAGAGCGCTGTGATTTCTCCAATGATGAATAGAGATCATAAGATTGTCCATGATTAAAAGCCGAGTGATAAACAGTATAATTTCCTCTGCTTACTGAACAGATTTAATGAGACTGATAACTCGAGCAGAGCTAAATACACTCATATTTTATTACCAAGTAGCCCCAAGCAGAGAGTGGTAAAGGAATCGCACAATATTTGCAGCAGAAAACACATAAATTGAGCAAAATTCAGGGAACAGTTTGAAAACACTTTAGATCTCAACTGGGAAAAAAATCATGCTGGATATTTATATTGATATGGACTGGGTGATGTGTTAGGAACGAAAAAATACCACGTCATTTGATAGATATTAAATTTGTCGGCCTGCAGAGTGCTGAATTCAAAGTGAAAAAAAGATTCAGCAGGCTAGGCCATTTTGCCTGGTTTGTATGCCCCCCACATTTTTGTATGCATGCCTGGCAACAATGAAAACATAATTTCCCAGAGGTGTTCAAATGGATTTAGTTCAGGCAGGTGTGGGCCAGGGACTAATGGTATTCATCAACATCCAGGAAAAGTTGCACTCTTGACACAAGAGGCCGGGCACTGTTGTGGATCATGATGCAGCACTGTATGCTCTGTCAGTAAGTCCAAGGACCTCATCCTGATACCTGGCAGTCAGTGTGCCATTCTCTAGCCTGTAATAGGCCTGTAATAATAACAAAATGTTATAAGCAGCATAACATTCTCCATGGCTTCTCCAGACCTTTTCAGGCCTGTCACGTGTTCACAGGGAGAACCTAATATGTGAAAAGCACAGGGTCCCAGTGGTAGACCTGCCAGTTCCAGTAGATAAAGTTTGGTCCTGGATGGTTTTGTCAGAGACATTCACACCAGAGGGCCACTGAAGGTCTTTTTTAGTATTCTGACAGATCTCCAGCCTCTCTCCTGAAATCTCCATGCTCTTGAGACAGTGTTGGGAGACAAACCTTCTGGCAGTAGCACGTATTGATGTGCCATCCTGGAGGAGCTGGATTGCCTGTGCAACATCTGTAGGTGTCGCCTCATGCTACCAGCAGTGACACTGACACTAGCCAAAAAATGTCAGTGGCCTTCACCTGTAAATCCATTCCTGTTTCGGGGGTTGTTGTCCCTCTAGTCCCCTTGCTGTTAATTTCATTAACACCACAGCACCTGAAACTTATTAAAACTCCTCCTGTTACTAAATCTAACCAGACTGATAGCTCAGAAGTTTAATTGAATTGATGCTATAGTGTGATTAAAAAGCTTTTTCTATGGGAGTAAGCTAGAGTACCCGGAGAGAACCCACATAGACACGGGGAGAACATGAGAAGCCCAGCTGGATTCTGGATTCAGACCCACGACCTTCAGTTTTCAGTTTCAGTTTTCAGTTTTATTTGTCATATGCAAGTTAGCACAGGGTCAACATTGCAATGAAATGTGTTTGACGAGCAGCAGTCACTCAGCAGCATGATATAGTAGGAGAAAATATAATAAAATATAATAAAATAATAAAAAAAATAGAAAAATAGTAAGGAGCAAAATATTAGAGAGACATGGTAAAAGAGAAAAGATGACTAAATATATATGTATCTATAAATATAAATATATGTACACTAGTGATTAAATAAGAAAATCTTGAAAAGAAATATGACGGGAGGGCAGATGGGATATTGCACAGGAATGAGCAGCATGTATGATATCTTGGTATGATATGAGAATGCTAACCACTGTACCACTCTTCCTTCGCTGACGTTAAAGTGTGGCTCTTCTGGCTTATTTAGAAAGCATTGTTCCCAGTTTCATGAGAGCATTTACAAGAGGATCTACAGAGAACGAGTCATGGCCCAAAAATATGATGTTCATTCTGCAAAAAAATGTCAGTTTTCATTACAGCCTCTATAGATTAGCTCTGGCGAGGTGTCTGGTAGAGTTAGATGCGAAATGTTGAAAGCCTGCACTCCACAAAACTACTGCTCGGTGTGGACGTGTCACATGTACTTACCAACTACAAATAAACATGTGAAAATGTAAACTAACACTCCGCTTTACCTTGCACTCATGCAAGGAATGTCAGTTGCCTACTCGACTCTCACATCTTTCTGCTTCTTTCGTGCTATGCCAAGAGAGTCTCTTCCTACTGCCCCTGTGACTGCTGGGTAATATGCAGATCAGATGAAGGGGAAAACTATGATTGGACATGAAGCCACCAGGGAATTTGTGACTGGCTGAGTGTCCACTACAGGGGAGTGACTGGTATTTATAGATGTTGCTCATCAGAACACTGAAACCAGACCTTGTGGTTATTTTCGTACACACACACACTCAAAAACACAGACAATCGCAAAGCAGCATACAAGGACAAAGAGTTCTAACTAAATGAAAAATTAAATCTTGTATTTCCAGATACCTGGGTGACAGCAACTTGAAAACTTCAAACAGGTTCCATTATCACCTTTGTCCATGTATCTGCCCCCTCCCTCTCTAATTCACACACACACACACATCCCACCTAAAAACATAAAGCTGCCAGTCATTCTTTACATTCATGCCCACATGAGCCGGACATTCAGAGGATATCTAAACCCTGGCAACAACACAAACACACACATACATGCCATTATTTGGTGGGCAGGTGGGCAGTGCGGAGGGTTCATACATAGAAAGTGGATATAGTTACGCTATAAACGCTTATAATAAATCACGTTTTTGCAAAGGAGTGTTAGCGTTAGTGTGACAGCTCTATTAACCCGTGAGCACTGAAGCAAACTTTAAAGGAGGTTATATTAACCTAAGTAAAGACCTTTTTAAAAGTGGAACTGCTGCTGTGATTGTGCACTCTATCAACTGTTTCTGGACCAAAGAATTAACTAAAGAACGGTTGGTTAGATTTTAAAGTTGAGCTTCAAGTATTGTTAAGATGAACATCTGTCTTTGGTGGCTGAATGCATTCTCACGGGCGGTGCCTTTCTTCTGTTGCGTCCTTCAGTGTGCAATTTCCACTTGAGTGAGTGAGACCTTGAATTTCCGTGAATATACTCGGGTTGTCTCTAGAGGACGAGCACAATCTGTGATTAACCAGGCACAGTTTTCTCTGTGGTCATTCGAGCTCACACCTTTTTTTTATATATTTAAAAATTTTAAAAAACTTATTAAATGGACTGTCAATTCATTTAGTAGTTCTTTTGGAGCTTGAACTTTTCAGCTTGGGCTAATACGTCAAGAGAAAATAAGAAAAACATCTGTAATTTCATGACAAAAGGGGAAGTTTCATCTGCTGAGGAAGGTCAAGTAACATGATCAAAAGCTCCAGAACACTTTATAAATGTGGGCCTGTTTTGTCAACGTACAAGCCCTTTCATGTCTATGTGTCGACAATGTCAGATTTCACCTAACGGAACATATAAAGGTCTTTGATTCTGAGGGACTGACATCACATTGAAGTTTTGTAATCTCTGATCTGACATCATCCACTAAAACATAACAAATAATAACATCAAAGGACGTGATGTAGTAGGGCACTGTGAGTGATGATTTTTCACTTGGTAATAGAGTGTTTCATTTCTGGGTGCAGGCTGTAGGGCTAAATAAATTAAAGCTTCTCAGTCCAGCAGATACTTACAGTATCCACACCGAGTCCCTCCCTCGAACACGAAGCCATTTGGCACAGCACCGTAGCGACGTAACGCCGACAACTTCCAGTGGCCAACGACGACGGGAGGGAGGCCTCTGGTGAGGACCAGCAAGTTGTTGCACAGGTGGAGTGATGCAGGACCGCTTTCCAGTTTAGTACCTGGCTCAACGTTGACGCTAAACCTGTGGACTGGCAGGGAGAAGAAAGACAGACGTTTGAAAAGAGCGTTTCATGGCCATGCAATCATGATGGCTTCGAATCACTTAGGCTGCAGACAACTAAAGTGCCACTGATCGTGCAGCACATCCATCACGTAACACTTGAGGCGGAGCATAAAAACACACACGTGCATAAACACATATGCACCACGTAACTGATGACTGTGGCAATAATGATTGAGCAGTTTTTTAAGCCTGGCAGGCTGCAATTTGTCATTGCCCAGTTTGTGCAGATGGCCCCAGTGCGGTGCCAAGGACTGTCTCTCCCTCTCAAAGCCATGTACTGCACAGCGCCACATACAGAGTACAAGCATGGGAGTGAAAGAGCCAAGTAAATGATAGGAATTATCCTTCACAGTGTAGGTGAGTAAGCACGAAATAAATCATCTAAAAATCGATAAAAACACTTTCAAAGAAACATTATGTAAAGACGTAATAGATCAAGCTCACTTTGTCGCCCTGAGCGAAGAGCTAGAGCAACGAGCAGGCTTTGAGGCTCTGAGAGGAGCGAAATACTCCAATGACGAAATAATGTGAAACAGAAGGGGATTTACAGGTAAAAGCAAAATAATAAAGATAATAATTTTTAAAAATTGGCAGCTTAAACAGCAGTGTAAATTGAGGTGAAACATAAAACAAAAGTGCTCAGTTTTATTGAGTGATGTTAACCCAAAATATTTCTAAGATTTAATCTTAATACTTAGACTGGCAAAAAAAAAAAAGCTCTGTGACATTACAACCTCAAAGGCAAATCAAGAACCCGGCCATTTGTGGATTTCAAAGGTAGATAACACTGTGTGACTTCTACGTAGTGGTGGAGGATCAGAATGCTTGCGGATAATAACATTAAGGAACAAGATGGACATTTGTAAATATCCTGAAGGTGATATTTTAGGAGGAGGAGGATGAATTGTGTGTTCAGAGAAATGTTTAGAAATATAAGCAGTGATAGGACCAGCTGGTGCTGCTCAAAAGAAATATCAGTTCATCTCACAGCATGGCTGTTCAAAAGTAGACACGAGCTATTTCAATGAGTTATCAATATTGGTGATGGTTAATAAGACTAGTTAAGGAGAAACATTGGACAGGAGCAGAGTGTTTCTGAAAGTTCTCAGCGGGACGATTTAGGCCGACTACAAAGATATAACTGAGAGTTTTAAATAATAGATAAATAATAGATTAAACACTCGTATTTGTGGTTGTTTGAAATGTTCGGCTGGAATAGTTTTTGTTTTCCTTTTAAACTGCACCGGTGATATATTTCTATCATTGCTTTACTTTTCAATATCCCTTATAACAAGGAAATTGGGATGTATTTACACAAGTTTACACACAGAGGATCACTTTCAAGGTTTACTGTTTGCAGTGTGAGAAATTCAGTAGATAAGTAAGAATACAATGCTCTAAATTTTTTAAAAAGTTGTATTTGAACAGTGAATAATGACAATAAGTCAATTAAGTCTGTAGAATCTGCTGAAATTTCTGCCTCTCCACACATTTTTTATTAAAAAGTAAGCTCCTGGTCAGATCAACAGAGATCAAGGAAAATACTCTTATGAGCAGTCACAAGACAATAACTACAACTACTAGAGCTACTATTCTACTTAGAGAATGCTACACCTACATGAGGCCAAACCACTGACCTTCTCCCAAGCTGTAGCGGATGCGGGCATCCCAGGCCAGCAGGGTGTCCCGGTTGTTGAACCCAAGGACCAGCATGTGCGCCAAGCAAAGGATGGAGAGGGTGTAGGACACGCCATCGTATCCGAGCCCTGGCTCCACGCCACAGATCCCCTGAAGAAGCAGAGTAAACCAAAGGTAGAGTTTGCATTTTACTATTGATATGCTCCTTAGAAATTGAATGGCGATGGAACAGATCTAGTCTGGAGTAACTCGGGTCAGATAAAAGAAATTCTGACATCAGGTGTAATACTTTTCTAGCTTTTTGGTGACATGACACCAAAGCTCAAAAAGATTCGTAATATCAAAGAGTGAGATCTCCATTCAGAGAAAACAGAGCTTGTTTATTTTACAAGAGCGTGTGTAAACCTCCGGTTCATTTGGGGTCAGTTTACTGATGAGATCACATTGTTTCTACAAAAGAGCTCATTCAGATACTGATGATGTGCACTTTGAAGTTGTTTTTATTTTTTTAATATATAATATATATATATATATATATATATATATATATATATATATATATATATATATATATATATATAGAGAGAGAGAGAGAGAGAGAGAGAGAGAGAGAGAGAGAGAGAGAGAGAGAGAGAGAGAGAGAGAGAGAGAGAGAGAGAGAGAGAGAGAGAGAGAGAGAGGATTAGAGGATAAATAAGTATGAGTCATCCCTATTGGGTATTTTCAGAAAGTGCCCCTATTCATATTTAGTTCCCTTTTAACTATTTGAACAGCTTACTCCAAAACCCACTTTACCCTTATCTATCCATGTGGCATTTACATTATAGTACATGCCACATGGATAGATAAGGGGAAAGTGGGTTTTGGAGTAAGCTGTTCAAATAGTTAAAAGGGAACTAAATATGAATAGGGGCACTTTCTGAAAATACCCAATTTACATTATAGTACATAGAAGAGACAGCAGTCTCCTAAAAGCTGTAGCTTAGAAAGGCGTATTTATGTGAAGGAGACCTACTAAAGAGCTGCTACCAGTACAGAGCACCTGCACTTGAGATCAGAGACAGCCAGGCTTTGCTCTGCTGCTTAACTTACCTCCAGTGTTACATTCAGCCGCTCCTTGTGGCCGCTGCCCTTCTCCTTCCCTTTCTTCTTCTCCTTATACACCAGCAAGGACAGGCAGTCTGACCACGTGCGGAGAAAAACATTACAGACCGACAGAGTCAAAAGTACATTTCGTGTTTAATAGCAAAATAATACAAGTGTCACTTATTGTAATCCCTGCTGCATGCCTGCTGTCTACTATGGCACAGCTGTCATAACAAACCCTAAAACAATGAATTGATCCAGCTTATAATGAAAGCGAGCCACAAGCTCACACAGGCTTTGACACACACAAGCACAGTCACAGGGTACAGAGCAGAGTTGCCCATTATTCCCACCACTCTTGCCATTTTTTTTCTTCCAGGGACAGAGCAGCAGCGCACTGGGCCATATGTTTTTGTATGCTCAGAGGATCTATGTCTCCACAGCATCTCAAATTAATCTCCGTTTAGATTTCAAGAAATCCCCCCAGTCATGGTAAGTTACAGAGAAGACAGTGCACTGTGACAGTTTATGATTTTGACCGGGAGGTTTTCAAATTATTAACCCTAATTCGAACTGGCACCAAAAGTCCCCCTCCAGGATTTAATATCCAGACTCAATTTTTTTCTGATCAATTACAGAAAATAACTTCACTCGATCCATTGACCTGATGCATTGCACAATATCCGCACGTGTTTACGCGGATATGTTGCGTTACGCGCTCAGTGGCGCACAGCCAAGAGACCAACTGGCAAGTTGGTATCAGTTTAAGTGGAGGAAAGTCAAAGAGATTAGTGCATCGTTACACGAATCAATCGACAGATCGTAGTGTCACCGTGGAAATGTTAAAATCTGGGTAGGAATAATAAAAAGTGAAGCCAAAAAAGACACGAACCTGCGACCGGAGAGGGCTTCCGAAGAACGACCCACCGAGTCTTCCACTGTGAAGAAGTTTGGAAAGAAGTAAATCACAAAGGAAATTTCTGTAGTCGGCCTAGAGGCATGGGAGCACATTTAAAGTGAAAAATGAGACGCAAATATGTGGAATTAACCTTTTTTCCATCTCTAAACTTGACTTGTCCCTCCGCGACAACTGTGTCCGTCATCTTCTGTCATGGTTTCGAGCAGCTGCGTGTGCGTGTGTGTGTGTGCGTACAGGGGCTCGCTTTTCAAAATAGCCTTTGGAGTCCGGGCCCCCGCCGGCAGACTGCACCCTGCCTCCTGCGCCATCAGACCACCGAGGCGGTGAGAGACACGGCCTCCTCCGTCGTCGCCCTCTGCCAAGTTAGTCCAGTTGTTCCTCTGCATCAAGTATTGTTTACAGTGGAGTTCATTCGATTAAAAGCACAGTCCGCGCACCTTTCACTTAACTCTCCCTCAGTCCGGTATCAGACAGGGATTAGTGTTGCCTTGACGCTAATCTGTAGAGCTTAAACCCTAACTGAGGAAATCCAAAATTAATCCATAAGGCTTTCTGGAGAATAATGCCAATTAAAAGACATTAAATGCGCAAATAGTTTCAAATCTGAAAACAAAATACTCTAAATTAATTATTATAGCGCTATTATTCCTGGAATAAAGGTGTTTGTGGGGAGTGGGGGGTGTCTATGGGGCGCCGTTTGTTAAGTGAAACATGCTGAAATTAAGGGCAACATTTTTCCATATTTAGCTCAAAACCTTACAAAAACATGTTTTTTCCGAGTCATTTTTTACAACATTCAGTAAAATATTTGCAACTTTTCATATTTTAAAACACAATTTTAAATGTTAAATCTAAATATTAAATGTTAAATGTTAAAAACATGTTTTTGTAAGTTTTTGAGCTAAATGTGGAAAAATGTTGCCGTTAATGTCAGCATGTTTCACTTTACAAACAGCGACCCACGGGGTCTGCAGGTTTCACGGGGTTCACTCTTTTCTTAGAGCAGCATGCTCTGTCTGGTATTCAGTCTTCTTCCACTGCTATTGACCTCTGAGGATCATTGATGCTATTTGCCCGGCTAACAACAGGTGAACCACACTGCTGGTGCCAGAACAACAACTTACATTTATTTATCCTTAGGCATCCTTATTGCCTCCGAGGAGGAGGTCGTGGGTTTCTTTTTGTTGTTGTTGTTTAGTTTAGTTTTTTGGTAGTTTGCTGCATCATCTGTCTGTAAACACAATAGCTCGAGAAGTTTTGAATGAACTCTGAAGTGGGGTCATGTTAATACTTCGTTACAGTTTGGCTTACATCCACCAAGGTCTTCAAGGTCAACTTACTGATTGGTCAAAAATTGGCAAAAAGCTTTATAACTCAGAAGCTAAGATTCTTACAGGTGTGTATTGTCATCATATTGTGGCTTACCAAAAGTATCTTTTTACAGTATACAAATTTGACCTCTAACCTCTCCTTTGGTATCAAAAGACTGATTTAAAGGTCAAAGAATTAATAATAATATTTTTTTAAACAAACTATAAACTATGCTTATTACTGCCACTGATTGTATTGAAAACTGAGTAAAAGGAATAATATAGTCTCACGTTACTGATGTTACTAAATCTCATGTTACTTTGGACCTCAAAGAAGAGGTCAAACTTTCATAAAATGTTTTCTATCTTTATCACTATTCTCAGTGTTGTACTGCCTTTGTTTGTATCAGCAGCATTTAGGAAATTATACTGGGTATATTTTAGTATGCATCTAAATTTAGCACATTTAACATCTGACCTCATTTACATATTACACATGTGCATTTCTTTCATGTTCACCCCAAAATGCATTATTTTACTGTACTGTACATTTCTTAAAGAGTGTTTAAAAAGAACAAAAAACTAAAGTAATATATATATAAAGCACAATACTATTCCCTTTATAACTGCCTTGGTGGAGACTTGTTCTCTCGGAGTGCTTTTTGTGATGTTAGGGTTTTCTCTTTTTTTATTTTTATTTAATGGCACCCAATTTATTTATTTTTTTAAATTATACACATGAAGACGATTACTCACCGTGGTTAGTTTGTCATCTGTAAAGTGTTTTTTTCTCTGGAGCTCTAGAGGAGCTTGGTGAAGTCTGAGTAAATAATTGGATGATGTTATCTAAAGCTGCATTGTAGGAAATGTAGTCTGAAATGTTTGCAGACTGTGACTCACTGGGGACTAAAGGTCAGAATACATTTCAACATGTGCCGCCCTTCAGCCCTATCATGAGTTTTCTTTAGATAGCATCAAAGAAATCAGGAAGTCATCACATTAGCCAAACTCTCACTTTAGAATGTCGACTTTTTCTGAGATTTACCCACAAGTAATGGATCAGTGTGAGAGATGTCATGCCACCCCATGTGACCTGGGCCATATGTTCTTTCTGTGCCCAAGACTCCACGGCTTCTGGAGTCAGTATTCAGTTATTCTTTCCAAGGCTCTTGGGACCCAAATCTGCATGGACCCTTTTCTAGCTGTTTTTGGGCTTTTCCAGTCAACACTGGTCTAACCGACCCTACACACTTCAAAATATTAGCCTTTACATCACTTTTGGCTAGACGTTGCATCTTACTCCTTTGGAAATCTTCAAAGCCACCTTCAGTTTCTTTTTGGTTTAGAGATGTGATGTCATTTCTCAAATTGCAAAAGATAGGCCTTGTGGCGAAGGGCAAATACAGAGAATTTTATCGTATCTGGGGCCCCTTCGTAAACTATTGCAAGTCATTAAACGCTCTACTAGCTGATTAATATCATATCTCCACCCCCCCCCCCCCCCCCTTTTTTTTTGTGTGTGTGTTTTGGGGTTTGTTGTTTGTGTTTGTTTTGGGTTTCTTCTTAGGTTTTGTTTTGTTAGTTTTTTCAATTTTATTTAAGCGTGTGTGTGGGTATGCCTGTGTGTGTGTGTATTATCGTATCTGTTCATGTAAGAAAAACTAAAAAATATGTGAGGGGAACAGATTGTATTGTCATTGTAAACTAATGTACACTTGTCTCTCAATAAAAATATGAAAAGAAAAAAAAAGAATGTCGACTTTTAAACTCTACGAAACAGCATATTTCTGACGCTTGAATAATTATTGTTGTTGGAACTGATTCATTGCTCAGCTTTATCATTTATGTTTTTGTTTTATTTTTGTACATACACTGTAAAACGATTGTGAAATGATCATACTAATGTTTGAAAGAAGATTTTTTGTCTATTGTTGATTTTTTTGTTTATTATCTTGTTATTCATCTGTCCTGTTGGAGAGATCCTGATTATAAAAAAGAAAGCCGTTTTTCAGCTCTTTATCAAACCAAAGTTTACCTAGCAAACTATTATGTGCCAACACAGTAAATGGATGTAGCCACTATGGAGGCTCACAATGGTTTGTTAACTTCCATTTGTATTTGGACCTGTGCCATCAGTTTTTATTTATTTTTCATTTTTTTAGGAGATGCAGTGAGCAAGTGGTTCTGACTAAGAGGCAAGGACACTGCAGTTCATATCATGAGGTAGCCTGGAGGATACTCTGCCTCAGTTCTCTATTTATCTCTATTTGGAACCCCAATTTCAAGTTATTGTGTAACTAACTGTGTAAAATGTAAATAAAAACAGAATACAATGATCTGCAAATCTCATAAATCATAATTTTTTTCCACAGCAGAGCATCAAATCATTAAACTGAGAAAAAGTACAATTGTATGAAACTCAGGTCTGTAAAGTATCAGTGCTCTTTTCATCAAATTCAAAATGGGCTAATATTTTCTGACTATAAATATAAATAAATATTGATATATTTTTATCTTCTACTGTGAATAAAATATGGGTTTATGAAATTTGCAAATCAAATCAAAAAAGTGTTTGAGGACATAAATTCAGTGAGCTATAGGATCATTTTCTGTTACATACATTATATACAACTGGGCTTCTTTTGCATCCCCCTGCTGGCCGTTAGAAAGAATGCAAATGTAAGACACATCTGCACTGGTTTCTTTTTAGACGCAGAAGCTAAATCCATCTTTTAAATACAGTCTGTTTGGCATAATAGCTAAATTATGACCACTGCCATTAGTAAATGTCATCTAGAGCCTGTAGGGTGATATTAGTATCAATGTTCAGCCCATGTAGCTGTTAAGTATTCATGCTTTTTTTGTACTGCACACTGAGATAACCGTGTATTAATGAGTCAGCAATAATTTTAAATTGCAACTTCTTTATATTCTACAATGCATTGTCATTAAAACGATCAAAAGCTTTATGTGAATACTTGTAATCAAACCACAACCAAAAGCTGCCAGTGGAAAAAAATATTGGCATTTGATATGTGGGGAAAAAGTGTGAAATACGTATTTGTGCTTTAGTACATCTGCAGTGTTAGCATATAGCCACCACTGTGCTGTAAATGCTGTGTATGAGCACACAGTATGGAATTGGGACACAGCTTTGATTAATCTCAGGCTGCCATCCACTAATAGCAGCCCTCAGTAGGGAGGTCTGAGAGCAGCTGCACAGTTGTTGACACTGGGCCCTTAGCCTCCACTTTCAAACTGAGACAATATTTCAGCTGCTGTAGAGAACATCCGCACGGTGTGAGTCACAGACAATGACCGCAGGCCAGACAGTCTGTGAAACAGCCAAACGCTGGGCTCCTTAAACAAAAGTTGCTTTCAGTTTGCTCCGGTCTATCTGCCCTTTGCCCTCACTCTGCTCCACCTGTCTCTTGGCTTTGTACATGGAGGGCAGCTCTGAAGTCTGGTACACTGCTGACCTCGTCCTGCTGCCTCGGCACCGCAGCTCTGAAGCCACACCTTCCCATTTCCTGTCTAGCTCTGAACCATGATGGCCTCGCAGGTCAAGGGACCCTCTGCAGGTTGGCCTGGTGTCTTCTCCGTCACAGCTGTGCTCAATTTTGTCCAAATCCAAGGCTCGTTTTGGAGTTTTGTGGTTAGAACGAGAGGAAGGCGATTTGGATTTGCGACGTGAACGAAGAGGTGGTCTCGGTGGAGGCGGAGGTGGAAGAGGAGGTGATGGAGCGATGGGTGGGTTGGAAGTTGTCCTTCTGTTGGGCATTTTAAAATCCCCTCCACCTCTTTCCCTTCCTCTTCCCCTATGTCTGTCTTTACCTGAGGAGGAAGAGGCTGCTTTTAAAAGACAAATGGATAGAGGGAGAGATGGAGGAGAAATGGCCAAGCACTCACTGCCACTGCAAACACTCCACGTGCAGGAAACACTCAGAGGAAACTCATAAAAGCAAAATGCCACGAGTTTCTTGGAAAGAGTGTGCAGCAGAGAGAAGGCGAGAGAGATAGAGAGAGCTGGGAGGCAATAGGAAACAAAGTGAATGTGACAGATATTCCCATGCTGGCTGTTGGCTATGACATCATGGGAGAGATGGTTAGATGGCAAATACTCTGTGTGCATCTTTGTGAGTGTAAAGACCCCGACTTTAATGCGGGCTGCTGCCATCTACTGGCCACGAGAAGGAGGGACACACGTTCTCATTTGTTAAAGGTGGCTAATTTGATGAGTCGAACTTTGTGTTTAGCACCAGTTAGCAAAAAAAAGAATATCTAAAGACAAGCATGGGAAGTTTAAAAACTTGCTTTTGAGTCTTTAGGATTCATTTTACAACAAAAGCAGGCTGCACCTCTTTGCAACTCCACACCACCCCTTGATTTTTTTTTAAGTCAAATTACTTGAAGCATTTGATCCAGCTTCAAACATCAGCCGAGGAAACTTTTTTCACGTTGTACTCAAGAGTTTGCCGACACAGCTGATTTCACTTATTGCCCGATTAGACCCGTTCTCAGTCCCATGTGATTCATGTGACAGCCCACTCCCTCTGCTGTCAGCTTCTCTGTACTCGTTAGGGAAAAACTGCACCTTTGCCATTTTACTCCTATATGCAGCTGTGATGTATAATTCTCAAGAGCGCTGGCTGAATTAAACCTGAATAGAGTCTAATCAGTGAGAGTGACTGAAAATAGCTGTGTGAAAGACCTTGATTGATTGTGGGCTGTTTTGAATACTATTCTACTGAATTACTTATTAATACCGTAATAAAGCAAATACATGAAACACTCCAGGACTCGGGAGCTCTGTAACTAGGACCAAGACCTGCATTAATATAGCGGAGTCCTTGTTGTCCCAGCTCTATAAAAAAACACCTGTTTTTCTCTCTTCATCTCGCTTCCAGTCTAGATTTATTTACCTTTATTTAAACTGAAAATCCCACTGAGATCCAGTTTCCCTTACAGGGGAGACCTGACCAAGGTAGCAGCCATACAAACTCAACAAATGCAACAAAAACAACATAAAATGAAGGTTTTGCAACATAATATACAACAAAAACACTACTGGGACTCTGAGAAAAATGTCTGTGTGTCCTTCACCGTGTTCCTTAAGATGCTTTTAAATTCAGGCCTAGATATCAGTGTGTTTAAGATGATTATATTCATTTGAGAAGCGGAATGAGGAGCAAATATTTTGCCATATGGACATGGACCCAGCATGAGCCGTTGAATTTAAACACGTTATTCATATACTAGCTTCTGTAACCAAACATTTTCCAGTTAGCATGACAAAAGAGGACTCACCGGTTCCTGTGCTATGAAAACAAGAATTACAGCCACAGATTGGTTTGCTCAGAGAACTAGATTATCCCCATGTTCACAGACACAGATGCTTGTTTTTATCCCTTTCATCAACGTCTACTCTATCAGCAGAGGCCTCTGGTAACTACTTTAGAAAACCAGAACTCCTCTGCCTCATACGTCTCACTTGGACGGTAACTTGATTTAGAGTGGGCATAAAGTGAAACAGGCAATTGCAGTTCATCTCTCTGTTTCAATATAGACATGTTTTTCTAAATTACCGTGACTGGTTAAATAAAAATCAGTCTCTGCTGTCGTCACATGTTAACCCCGGAGGAAACGCGAACACCGCGAACAACAATGGAGAATTATTCTAACGATAACCACGACAGAATAAGATCCTCATGTGATGTGAGAGATGCACAGATATAGACGATCTTTCTAAGTAAGCGCATGCATGTGTGAAGTGTGTAAAATAAGCATCGGTGTGTGAGTGTGTGTGTACGAGGATGAGGAAGAAACAGGACCTGGTTTTGTTTGGTGACTACCAAATAGCCCAGCATGATAAAGCTTGCTTAACAAGGCATTGAGCAGAGGGGAACCCATGCATAGCTAATAACCCAGTCCTCCAAAAATCCTTTGTACCCCAAAACAAAAGCCCTGTCCTTTTACACACACACACACACACACACACACACACACGGCAACAGAGAGAGGAGAGGAATATCAAGTACGATAGATAGGAGAGAAATTATACAGATGGAGCGAAGTAGACAGAGGTCAACTAAAGCAGCGGTCCCCAACCTTTTTTGCGCCACGGACCGGTTTATGCCCGACAATATTTTCACGGACCGGCCTTTAAGGTGTCGCAGATAAATACAACAAAATAAAACTAGTACCGGTACCGAAAAAAAGAAAATTTATTCATAACACACGTGAAAAGACCCAGGAAAACCGAGTAAACGATAAAAACGATAACAAAATAACCCTGAAAACTATATATTTCACACCTGAGCCTCAACTCTCGCGGCCCGGTACCAAACGACTCACGGACCGGTACCGGTCCGAGGCCCGGGGATTGGGGACCGCTGAACTAAAGGATCTGTTGTATTTTCTTAGCTGTAATAGAAAAGAATTTGAATAGAGTAGCTGTCAGCTATTTCATGAATTTAAAAACTTTAAGTCTAATGACCTGAAATACAAACAGAACTTTTTTCCTGGGCGTGGAAGAAGTGCTCAGATCTTTCACTAAAGTTAAACTATTAATTCAACTATATAAAACACTAGTAAAAGACTAATTGCAAAATTAAAATATGCTATCATTAAATGTTTCTTAACTGTGAAAACAAAGCCAGAATTTCAATGGTGAAGAGCCAATAGACGACTGAATTTGTAATAATTGCTTTTCTCACCTTTACTTCACACATTAGTTCTCATGTCAGATTTAAACGAACTTAAAAGGTTGCTTAAGTTATAACACTATTTTGATGGCATTCCCAAAAATTGCCTCTTCCGGGATTTTTTTTTAACACTGTCCCAATTTTTGTGCCTTCTAGCAGGAAAACCTCCGAGGCGCACACTCGAAATACATCCAACAAATCGGATATTATTGAAACTCTGAGAAAAGAAAGGAGGTGGCTCACGTAAGAGTTCAACACAGAGTTTAACCTCTAAAACATTTATTTGATCTATTTACAGACAGTACAGTTCGCCGAACAGAACAGAGGAGAATTGATTCTTATTGTGACACAACTGAAGAAACAGTATTGCAATTCAACAATGACTACAGCAATATGGTGGCTTCACAAAGTAGACTATATACAAATTAATACTTTTAACTGATAGAAGGTCATTTTGAAGAGGAGGAGAGATGAAGTGATATACTCTCGATGATACAGAAGCCATATTAAAACCTTCGGCGGTTTTTACGGTTTTGACTCATTTGTACAATTCTACTTTCTACCACAGCCTCTGCACAGAAGCGACAGCTTAACGATCTGTTGACTGAACATGAAATGACGAAGAAGAAGAGTGAATTGTTCTACCACAGAAGCTTCTGGAGCGTTTGGTCAGAATGCAAGACTGGATGCGCGAGCACTCGCGTCCTGTTTTTATATTCGGTGAGAAATGCCTGAGGTGAGAGAATAGGTGTGGAAACCCAGAAGTTGCTGTGCTTTAAAGAGAGTCTGAGTAAATGTTACTTCTGCATACTCTACCCATAATGAGATCAGGCCTGCTGCATGCTCAAAAGCTTGTAATAAGTTCAAATATCACATGGCTCACTTGTAAATCTGAAATGTGCAGCAGCTGGATCTGAATGTGGAACATCCTACTGACTCTTAATAGTTATGAACGGTTTTCTGGAAAGATGGCAGTCACAGTGGCTGCTTGAAAAGTTAAAGAGAAGAAGTGAGAGTAAAATTATTTTAAAAAAAATGTGGAGAGTCTTGTTTATAATTGGCTAAAGTGCATTGTTAGAATCTGTACATTGAGGGGCTAGAGGATGAAGTCTGGCACCGGCTACAACCATTTCATCCTCAACCTGCCCTCAAGTTTTCGTCTCCAGAAAGAAATCCACAGCAAGTCTGCTCAAAAGTTCACAGAGATGCACACCATGCAGACAAAGTTCTAGGGACAAGTTCTGTTCAAGCTTAATGCATCCGTTCTTCCTCACTTTGTGTGCCTGACATATTTTATCTTAGATCTGTTGTTGACTCACGGTGGATTGCTGGACGCAAAGTAGGGATGTAGCACACACAGCACTTAATCGAGTCAACGTATTTACTTTGACTAAATGAGCTAATTGTTGATCTATGCTATATTTTGTTTATATTAGTTGTGTGCATTTTTACACAGATCTGAGCGAAAATGCTGTGATGCGTAATAAACTGTAGAAAGTGATCTTTATAACTGAAAGTCACTGGATTATTTGGTTAAATGGGAGGAGCTCTAGATGCATTTTGGACTGTTCAACAACAGACAAACAGCGGTCAAGTTCATACTGACTCCGGCAGGACTCCAGTCCCGCTTACAGTCAGGTGAAAGAAAAAAAAGGAGGTGAAACTTTAAAGTTTAAAGAGTTCACACTGGGGGTGTACCTGAGCTAGGCCGACCATCCTGTGCTTGTGATTTGGGACGGGGGTGGGGTTTGCTGGGAAGGGAAGAGGGAGTGACGTAGTTGAGGCTGGGGCTGTTAATGTCCCCCTCGCCCACTAGAGTCAGATCGGAAAGAGTGTCCTCCTCCAGCATCTGGACTGATTCTCCCCTGCCAGAGTCCTGGAGGAGACCTCGCTGGGCTCCCTGACTTGGGTGGATGGGGGAGACTGTGCCAGGAAATGGAGGAGGTGGTCTGCTTCTCTCCCCTCTTCCACTCTCAGTGCCCATTCCAGAGTCCAAGCTCTGGGACTGATGGCTTGCATTAAGCAAGTGGGTGCCGCCTCCTCCTCCTCCCCTGTCGCCGCCATTTGCCTTATTGCCCCGGTGACTGCTCCGAGGGAAGCTGCCGTTGTTGGAGTGATGAGAATTAGGGGTGGAGCAACTTGGTTCAGGGTTGTGGGGAGCAGGTGGAGTCTGGTTTGTTGCCACTGGCGACAGGCGCAGAAAGTCTGGGAGCTGCAGGTCGTTTTTGTTTAGCAGGCCTCGCTGGTCGTCTGCTCGGTTGCTCTGAGCTTTGGATATGAGGTCGAAGAACTCTGCAGGAACACACGCACACACAGAGCACAGCGCGCATACACACACAAACACGTGAAAGTGTGTACAAGTGTATTCATTTACACAAATTTATAACCCATGTAACATCTTTAAAAAATACACTTTCATTTTCATTCAGTAAACATGCAGCATTGTGTGTTAATCAATTAGACAGGTCAAAGCTACATTCAGTATAAGCAGAGGTGACTGTGCTACATATAGCTAGCTTTGAAAGCATTTGGTGCTTCTGTAATATCGCAGATAGGCAAAAGGGTTAATGTAATCACAGCCACACAGCTACAGAAACAAAGGAGAGAGATAGAGGGAGGTTGTTCAGTCTTTACCTTCAGCTTCGTCTATATTAATCTTTTTCTGCTTTCTTTTCTCCGGAGCCTTATGGAGAGAGAGAGAGTGGTTGGGCAAGGGCTGGCTGCTTGTGTCAAGGCTGGGCCCAGCCCTGCCGTTTTCCCCTTGGGGATGGGCTGAACCGGCTTTCCCTGAAGGCCTGTCCTCCCCCTGGGAGCCACAAGGAGAGCGGAGCAGGGCATTAGAGCCCTGATGAATCATTGTGGAAGTATGGGAAACAGTAATGACAACAAGTGGGGACCAGTACTACTGATGGTGAGGAGGGTGACAAGGTTTCAAAACTCTGGCTATATGAGGAAAGATCCGAGTTGTCTCTGTGTAAAGTGCTGCAACACTTCCAGCACTTCTGGTAGATCCCTCCTAAAAATTCCCCTTCTGAGTACTCGCATCTGGCTCTCTGCAACGTGCACTGGATTTTGTCAGCATTTGACACGTTTGTCTTGAATAGAGAACAAAGCTGCCAGGCACCAGATTTTAGGTTTTTCCATCCAAAGTTCTCCATATATTGCAGTAGAGCATGGATGGCCTGGCCCTGGGGGACACAATTTATACACCATAAACTACTGGACGTGACACAATGAGGAGCATGCTGCTTCTGACCGAATTCTTCAGGGTTACTGCGGGTCTGGAAAATACTCGATGGTCTGTGGGTCGAAGCCAGAGTCTGGCATTACCTGACATGGTTGTTTGACACAGAAGTTGAGTTTTGATTTCCATTTTTGTCCGAGCTCCATGGTGATACTGTCGGCAGGCACTTGCAAGGGGTCAGAAGGGAACTTCCAGGGAGAGATCTAAAAGTAGCAGAAGAACTGCAAGTAGTGCAGCGCTTTACAACGAGCTACCCTTGAATTTGTGTTAAAAATCTTTTTTTTTGCTTAATATTTTTAGAGTCCTGCTTCCTTGTAAAAACAATCTAATGGGCAGTGATTGACATGAGTTTCACTGATTTGGGCTGTTTTGAAAAACAATTAAATGGGATCAAATCATCGGCTGTTTTGCGATAAAGAATCAATGACAGGTACTGGAAAAACTTCAGACATATGCAGTTGATCAAAGACAGCTGAGATGTTCCATTCAGACAGCCATAATGTCCATTGTGTGCACTAAGCATCATCAACGTGTAGGCTAACAGTAGCTTACACCACAACACAAGAGGGACCAACTATAAACTACTCAAAGCTGCACTACTAAAGATTGAAGAATCAATAAGGAAGGCGATGAATGACCACTTCAGCTGGTCATCAAACCCCACTAGCTTGAAGAAACCCAGACAGCAAGTTAAAGTTCTACTGCCACCACGAACTACAACCCTTCAAGTGCCCAGAGAGAGTTTTTGAGGTTCCGATACCCGGCAAAAGCTCTATGAACACGAGCTCACATTGCCCAGCAGGTGGGTTTGTTATGGAAAAAAAGAGAACCAGAAACCAGAGAGAAAAGTTGATGATGCATTCGGCCACAGGCAGACCACAGTAATGGAACATTAGGAACCCTGACAGTGCGACGAGGCTATCTGCCCCACAGCAACAGTCCACATAGACACAGACACAGCCACATAATACACCTGCACATTTGGACCACATTGCAAACAGACATGGGTGATTGAAGACAGCAACGGAGACACTTAGTAGCGTGATATCATCAACCAGGCAGTGGAGACATTCGGTGGGTTATGGAACATTCCAGAGCAAGAAATTGGAAATAAGAAGCTGTAGGAGATCTTACTGTTGTTGATTGGTTTCTGCTTGTAGAGGCCGGGAGGTGACTCTTAGAGGGAGCTACTTTCTGTTTGTCTGCTGAACAACACCGGCGTACAGATACACATGCAAAAGGAATAAGAAATGAGACAGTTTTCACATTTGGTATTGACAGGAGAGTGTGTGTGTGTGTGTGTTCCTCACCTTTTCCAGGAGAATGTTCTGCTACATCTAATACCACTCGAAGGCCGTCCAGGTTGGAAATAGGAAGACCTAAATCTAAAGGCTCAGACTCTCCACTCTGCATCACACAGACACAAATTCAATAAGAGTTTGATATCATTACCTACATGCATTTCTGCAGTCTGAGGAGTGACTTACAATGCGTGCCACCAAGTCAGAAAGGTGCAGGCCATATTTGGCCACAACAGGTCTCAGGACTTCAGTCACCGGCTTCGTAGGCTTCGCTTTCAGACCCACTGATCGGTTGATGGGAACCAAGTCCAGTCTAGATTAAAGGAATACAGAGTTACCATTCTGAAATAGCAGCGTTAGTGTAAACCAAGCTTTTAAAGTCAGAATGCGCCAATGTGGAACTGTTTTTGTACTGTACCTGAACAGGGTGCGCTTTTCTAGTCTGAGGTCCCGAGAGCACAGAGTCATACAGTCTTGGTCCAAAACAAGTGGCTGAGAAACAGAAAAATAAGCACATCAATCATTAAAGAAGTCCGGCTAGTTGTATGGTCATAAAGGTTGACAGTTGTAGCTTCTTTAGGTAAAAATCGCCATGCTCACAACAAGCTAAAAAAAAAGTGCCTGACATGCTTTGAACATAGGAAGTTGATGTATGGTATTTCTAACATTTTGACAAAGTGCTTCTTTGTTTGAGAGTGAATAAAAGTATTAAAGCTGTTCACCATGAAGCCAAAACATTATCTTTAAATAGAGTAATATGCTAGTTTTATAAAGTGAGGATGAACTACTAGGCTGGAAGCTAATTCGTTTATCCTGAGCCCCATGTTAATTAAAAACAGACAAGAAAACCAAGCCAGACCTACTTTTGTTTGTTTGTGTCATGTGGAATTATTTTTGATTTGTATAGAAGCTTTGAACAAAAGGATCTTTAAGACTGAACCATATCTAACAGAGTTTTACCTTCTCCCCTCCAACCAGGAAGAGGTCTATAGCTGCCAGGTTGATGCAGAGCTTCTCACAGATGCCCAACAGCAGGTCTCTGATGGACACGCCTGCCCTCAGTGGCACGGAGCAACACGAGCCATCTGGCAACGTTATATTACACTGCCTGAAGGGGGCGCCGCCTCCTCCTCGCTCTGCTGACACTGACAATGCACTACGAGAAACATCACCCTGGGAGAAGAAGAAAAAGGTGAAAAGTAAAAACTGATTAAAAAAAAAAAAAGTTATTTTAGTTTTAAAGGAGAAGCTGAAGGTGAAGCTGCTCCATGCTGATACGCATCTGATCTTGTTTCTTTCCAGACTGACCTCATTCCTTCCCAACCCTGACGTCCCAAGCTCCAGGCTGGCTCCTGAAGACAGCGAACCCTGAGACTCACGGCGGCCATTGCTGCCAGCAAAGTCTAATAAAAAAAACAAACCAAAAATAGCATTAGTCGTGTCGAGAAAAAAACAGACACAATCATTTCAAACCTAAATTGACAGCAATAATCGAACTTATGTAGTTTTCGGTGACCTTTATGATGAAAAAGTAACTGTACGGCAACTGACATTTTCTAGAAATGTGTTTTCCTTCCTGAAAACTCTTAATCTGCAGGAATTCAATGGAATAAAAGAAAAAGACTGACTGTAGTTAAAGTCTGTCAGCTCTCGTTTCTTGGGCCCTTTGCCAAAACTCCTGTTTCGGGACCAAGAGAAAAACATCCCTTTCTTCCGATCTCCCGAATCATCTCCTCTGTCCTCATTTACAGATCGACCCGATTTGCTCTTTTTGTCCTCCTGTATGACACAAACAAAAACGAAGAAGAGCACAAACTGGTGAAAACATACAGAAGTACACAAATAATCAGAAAAAATAGTTCTTGTAATCCCATTATAGTACACAAAAGTGCAAATGCACAAGACAGCTGTTGATATTTTAGCCCACAAGTTATTTTTCTGACGTGCTCAAGATAGTTCACATCCCCTGGCCCACAATTTCTATCAATCATTAATAATAAAAGGATCCCATTTGAATTTTAAAATAAATGTGATCACAGTAGCCACAACAAACTCCCGTAATCTTTTATGTCTATCAGGTGGGTCCAAACCACACTTTTTTTTAAAGTTAAGAACAAAGTTTTTGTTTCAAACTAAGCTGTGGTTTTCATTCTGTTGCATTGCAGAGTAGAAAGCTTTGTGTTGAATTACCTTCTTGGGTGTAGAGAGGTTGGAGCGGTCAGAGCCAGTGGTGCTGTGTTTGGAGGTGGGGCTGCTTGGGATGTGGTAAGGATCAGGCAATGGTCTGCCCTCAACCTCTGCCAGCATACACTCCTGGTACAGCAGAGACTTGAGAAACCTTGTGTAACTGTCAAACTTCATCAAGTTGAAAATCTAAATGGGTGAAGAGAAAGGAAAAGGTGATGAGTGATCAAAAGAAAAGAGCAAAGCAAAAACGAAAGAAGAACAAAAGATTGTGTCCAAAAGCAAACACTACAGAGTACAGAGAGAAAACAAGAGAGGAGGAGGATTGTAAGGGTTAAGAAACAGCAGCAAAAACTGACAGAAGGAAAGCAAAAAAAAAGACAAGAGGTTCACACAACAAAAAATAATTAAACTAAAATAAGATTATATTATTAGATCAGCAAGTCTATAAACCTAATAAATATTTATTACTATTGTCTGGATTATTTTTTTGGGATGAACAGATGAAGAGGAAATGATGTAAGTATGCATGTTAGTGTTTATATGTTCAATTCAGCATTTGTATGCAAGTCTGAACCTACATCTTTCCTAAACAGTACCATGAGATCCTGGAAAAGATGTGATGTCTGATGTGCAAAAGTACAGAGGGTGCTGGTGGGGATGCCCTCCTAGCCTTGTGACTTTTATCTTAGTCTGAACATCTGAGCTGAGCTGTAGAAATCAATAGCGCTTTTCAGCAAATTCAACCCGTTCACAAAATACACATTTATGAAGCCATTCGCATCCAAGATGCTAGACAGCAATAAAAGAGAAATACTTGACCTTTTGGGCACTCAACACTGTTACCCATTTTCAATAAGAGTTTGTATTTCATTCAGTTTTATAAGTAATGACACATTCATCCTTCTGGGAAATGCTCTTTTCACTTTGTTCTGATGGGGAAGGTCAAGTCAGTGTCACTTAAGCCTTTCAAACGTTACTGCTTATCACACCTTGAGGCTTCAATGAATAGTTTTTTCTCACGTAGTATACTACCTGTAGTTGCTGCTCCTTGAACATGTCGGGTTTGGGGGCATTGAGGATGTCATCAGCAAGCTGAGCTTGGCTGTCAATGTTAACTGGTGTTGTAGCTTTACTGGACAGGAAGGTGTTGTAGATCTCCCTGGCTCGCTGAGAGAGCTGGAACAAAGGCCAGCAGAAATTGAGAGAGGTGATTAACACATAACTTCATACCTCATTATTACTAAAAAAAATCCTGGATGGATGTGTGTCATCGGATAATAACATGAATAGAATAGAATAGAATAGAATAGAATAGAATAGAATTCAACTTTATTGTCATTGCACATGTCACAGGTACAGGGCAACGAAATGCAGTTTGGATCCATCCAGAAGTGCTTTAGTGATATAGATATATTACAATATATATTAGCAATAATATAGATATGTAAGTATATTACAGAAATGGGTCTATTATGGTATGTTATAATGTACACGGTATGAAGTATGCTACCTGTTTGTTGTCGTTCTCAGGGACATGGCTGAAGAATTCGCACGCTTGCCAGAACAGGATATTCTCTTCACTGAACTCTTTCTTTAGGAACTCCTTTAGCAAAGGAATAAAAATGGTAATGATTTAGAAAAGTTTGATCAGACAGAGATGCAGTCAGAAGACACAAGTACCTACACAACAATAAAGCAGGTTTAGAGGTAGTGCAATTATCAACTTCTGATGTGCAGCCTGTCAGCAACTGGTTATCGCCACGGATGATTCGTTTTGCTTTTAGATTTCAGAAAATGATTTGTGTGAGGCAGATTTCACAGCGATAGAAACCAAAGCAATATACATATATATGTATAGACAATACATGCAACGCAGTATAATGCAGTATACAATATAAATGTGTCAGGTAATATGTTTGTACCTTTAACTTTTATTTCTGCAGAAACGCGTTTAAAAAAATCCAACATTTAAATAGCTGATCTTCTAGAATAAAAGGATTTTTAAGCTGGTCATTACAGTGCTGTAGAGTACATTTCAGTCTTTTGACAATATATGATACTGCTGACACAAAAAAAAAAAAACTACCCTGCACTTTTCAGTACACCGTTACAAAGAGTTGGTTAAAGTCATTTATCTGTCATGAGTATGCGCAGGCCAACACCAGCCAGACGTTGTTATAGTACCGAGAAGTAGCGGACCCCCACGGGGTCCTGCAGCAGTCTCTCAAAGCACACGGCCCAGCTGGCCACTCTCCTCTCAGTGTGGCGCCGGTGGCTCTGGACACTAGGCAGGCTGGCATTACTGTTGAGGCTGTTGTCGCTGCTGCAGCCCTGCAGCTCCACGCTGTTCAGCTCTGTTCACACACACACACACACACACACACGCATGTCAAGTGAGTCGAGTTAATTATTATTATTGATGAAGTTCATTTAGGCTATATGGTCCAGATTATTCTAGTTATAATATACAGCTCTTCGTTTTTTTTCTCAGCCTGTTTTCTTCTGATTGCTGGGGCTTTTGAGTACCTGAAGGCAGGCCTATCAGCAGCATGGGACTAACCAGGGAAACAGTGTCCCAGGAGACAGTCCAGTGAGACTTTCTCGTCCCACAGACATACCTGCTGTGGATTTCCATTGTTTTGTTTTTTCCTTTTTAACTCTCAAGAGTGTTATTGAGCAAACTTTCATCAGTACAGTCGCAACAAATCGGATACAAACTATGTGATTGATTATGGTACATCAGATATTTTTCTCCAGATGATTTGTTGTAAATAAACGTCCCTCATAAGTCCCTTTAACCCAGTGTTTCATAAATAACCAAAACAATAAAATATAACTAGTTTGATACAGTGAAGGTCTAAGATCATATAAAACGACACTTTTACACTCAAATGTAAATTACCTTACAGCAAATATCAGCAAATTCATCACATGAACATTTTTTGTAATTTAGTTGATGACAAATGATGCAGTCATCTAAGATTCTGTATCAGGTGATACTGCGATTTACAAAGTTCACATCAAAGTGAATTTCCACAGAAAAACAATTCATGAATACAATGAAAAAAATACGCACTTCCTCTTTTCCTAAGGTCAAATCTGCATGTAGCCACGCTTCACTTGTTATCTTTGTGTAACAATTATATTTCCTTATCCAGATCATATACTTGAGAAGAGCCAAACTGGAATTGAAACATTACCTTTGCATCTTTAACAGTGGAAATACTATTGCTGTGGTGCACACCCTTGCTCAAAGATAAGCTGTATCACTGTATTTCAACAGACCATTTACATAGATTTTTGCATTAACGCGTCATCATTCTGTTTATTTTTCCCAACGCTAGACCACAGTGCAGCCATGTCCCCAATGCTTAGACAAAATCAGGAGACAGAGAACGAGTCACACTGAGAATAACCATAATGGAGCTTGAGGCCTGATGAACTGAAAGCGGGTTGCTAAGTTGAGATAAAACAAAACACAAGAACAGCCAGCGGGAAGACATCACCGGTCAGGTGCCCGAAACGACGCACATCCTGTAAATAAACTAAAAAGACCAGTATTGAGCCTACAGCTAAAGTCTTACATGACTTAAAATTTGGAAAGAGGCTATTAACCGAAAGTCCATTGTGAATTCTGCTTCTGCACATTTTTCTTGCGTTTAATGTTATCAGTGACAGTGTTCACATAAAGGTTATCTCTAATCAGTTTTTCCAAACCGCTTGGCTCATTCATTCGTCCTCAGTTCTCAGCGGCATAGTAAACAACTACAGGGGCTCCTCCTAACATTAACAGCAATCTCTCACTGTGACCGAGAGGCAAACATTTATCCATGTATTGTCTAAACCAAGTATCCTGTTCCATGTCACAGGAGCTGGAGTCCATAACAACACACAGCCAGGACTAATTATCAGTGTATCAGTGAGACAGGCTTATAATAAAAGTCATGGCACAAAAGAAACAACAGGCTTAAAACGACCCAAAAAAAAGAAGCCTCAGACACAATTTCTTGGAGGTTTTGTTATTTACTTGCTTTACGTATATTTATTTCCTTACCTTGCGTATTTTCCTCTGCAAATTAAAATCTTAAAAGTGAATCTTTCACATTATTCTCAGCCAGAGTTTTACTTGTCTGCAGACACAGCTAAAGGCAACACTTATTATACTTTTTCCTAGCTCCCATGAAGTCTCTGCAGTGGAGTCACAGCTGGCAGACATCTGGATCCACACACAGACTTGGGTTCACCCTCTGATGATGAAATTTACATCATTTAGATCTAAGCAGATGCCTGTATCTCCCAGAAAGCAACTATAAATCATCCAAGTCAACAGACATACCAAACAGCAAGCTTATCCCGATCAGCAACTCCATTTCATGCACACACACAGACACACACACACACACACAATTGCATTCCCTTACGGCAACAGCCTCCCATAGCACTACACTGAGCACCACCACAGTGCAAACACTACATGACAGAGATCCCAAAGTGTTAAAACTGCCTGTCAAGCCTCCAAGTCCCAGTTTGATCCATCACTGGCAGACTGCACTTAAACAAGCCTAAACAAGCCTGATCCAAAAAGGTGGATATTTACACACCAAGACCCCCAAAAATCTGTAGTGCCAGACACCACAGGAAAAAAACTCCCATCCTCCGTCCACACCCCAAGGCTTCAGGGATGTTTCAATGGCAAAATTTTAATGTTGTTACTAAAAGGCATTTTACAGTGACAATTATGATAAGCAGTGAGTGAGATGAGTAAAGTAAGATTTACAAAAGGAAGTTCTTAGTATTCTGTCCAATAACAGAAATAAAAAAAAAAAAAAACTGACACAAAGTTTCTAACTCGGTATTCCACTGAAATTCTATTTAATTTTCAATAGATGAGAAACAGCACAGCTAACGCAAAGTGAACTGTAGGAAAACCACAAGACTCAATCATTGCCCTATTCAGACTTTACAACATTAACAGCTGCTGTACAGACAGGTTAAACTCATTTATTATCCACCTGTCAACTGATAGTCCCAAAACCATCTGTCTAACAAGCAATCTCCATCTTGTGGTATTTTTCTTTAACTTCCTTCACGGGCATAAAAAAAACAAACACGAAATCCTTCTGCTGTCCAACATGTTGGCCTCATTGCTTCCCTGTGAACAAAATCTGCATTTCCTTCAGTTGGGGAAAAACAAGTATTCAAAGCTCCAGCTATCTCCTCACCTGGGTAAAGCTGGTAGGAGCCTGTGTGGTGCCAGCGGGGCAAGTAGCGAATCCTAAGGGGTAACCAAGTCCCTCCATCCATAATCCCCCTATCGGGGCCCCTCATGAACTCCCACACAAGAGGGCTGAACACATAGTCTAAGAAAGGGCCCACATACACACACTCACACACACTTTTACACCAAAAGAGAAACAGAGAGAAGGTGGGAAATGGAAAAAGAAGGAGGATATAAAGAGAGAGAGAGAGGTTGCTGCTGGTGAGCAACCTGGATGACAACCTGAGAAAGCACAGAGAGAGTCAGGTCACAACATGCACACGCACCTGCATGTGCATTCACACAGCTCTGTGAGCTTCCAGCTAGGGTAACCGATACAAGCACACACAGGCCTCAGAAAGATGAATAATTCAAAGCCGAAAGAGAAGGGAGATAAAAATGCCGGGCACACGCACGCGTATACATAGTGACACGGACACACGCACACGCTGCAGTATTGATGAGGAGCTTGTTAAAGGAAGGCCACTATTGAGGCTAATGAGGCCTGCAATACAGATGTTGTGGCGCATCTGGTGGAATCCAGTGGCTACATCAGGGCTGGTATATAAGGAGATGATTTAAAGCTACATTTTACACATTCTTTTAATTTTTTTCAATACATCAGTCTAAGCATTGAAATGAGGCAATTTTAGACTGGAGCAAAGGAAATGGGCTCCTACATTATGCAGGAGTAAGCTGGCTAAAATCTACTCGATATACATAATTTATGTATCATAATGTATAGTGATTTTACCCCAAATACAAATAGTTCACGGATGCTCAGTGAAAACATTCTAATGAGCAGCGCGTGTGTGCAGAGTTACATTTCTCTCACTTGATCCTGGTGACAGTGATCTAACACAAGACAAAACGAGAACATCGTTGCAAAATGAGGAACCTCATTAGTCCCTTAGTTGTCATGTTCTCTATCTCATGCAAGAAAAAATATTAAAGGAGAGAAGTCTCACAAACAACACATTCTATCTTCCAGGGACATGCATTGTGGAAAAAGTGACGATAAACACTTCTACATTCGAGCTCACAGTAAACACGTCCACCATAAAATTCAGAGCTTCCCACCCCCCGTCTTGTTTCTCACCTCCTCTGCATTCTTTTATCTCCCATCTGCCATAAAATTTATCTTTCATATACATTTATGGGGTGTTAAAGCACAGTTTATCACAAATTAGATCCAGTCTAACAAATCATGAAAATACACTGTGTGAATGGTCTGTCATCCTGATTAAAACAACAGCACCAAGACAACTGAAAAACAACAATGACAAAAAACTAGAAAAGCAGCAGCTTTCCAACAAGTCTCATGGAACTGGAACTGTTAGTTTTTGCATCTTGCTGACACAGACGTTAAAAAATGCCTATTATATAGCCCCGCCATGGGAAGATATGTAAAGTGAGTTATACAACCACTGACGAATGATCAAACAGCGTCTGTAACGCCTTCCCTTTGCAACACCTTCCCAGCCTGGAAACTGGCAGCCTAAATCTGATCAAGGCTTCTTCACAGATATTTGCAAACCGTGATGACAAAAGGTGAAGTTCTATCTCATCACCTGGGAGGAGACTTTGTCTGAAAGTTTGTATTAGTACAACTGTTGCAGTGTTATTACATATATATTACACTGTGGCAATATGTGAACCATTATATCTAATCTACATCTACTGTATGTAACTGTAACTGTATCATAAATACGCTTATAAGGATTACAGAATCAGAAAAAAAAACCTACCAGTTGCTTCGTTATTATATTTACAAATTTGGCTTTATATTTAGCTTGCAGCCAGCCACCAGCAGCAGAATAAGCACAGGTGTGGCAGAAAAGCAGGCCAAACTAGCTCGCCTGTTGCTAGAGAAGTTACTGAAAGCAGACCAATGTTAGCTCGGGGCTACTGTGAGCACGGCCACGATGAAACGCAAGACCTAAACTGATAAAATACTCGATACACGTTAAATGACCCGCATCCTAACAACTCAAGAATGCAAGGTTTTGTGCAATTATGGTAAAACTCACAATCGAGTTTTCTTTTCCATTATCGTGCACTTGAAAAATGTCTACTTTAATTTTACTGAACTTGCAACGTAGAAAAAAAACAGCAAAACTAAACATGTCCCAGCTTGATGAGGACAGAGTCGGAGCACTGAAGGTGGTGTAAAAGTCACCTCTGCAGAGAAAGGGATGCATCAAAGTTATGATCCAAGACAAAACAAGATCACTATTTCTAAAATGATTTCAGAACCTTTATTTTAGTGCTGTTGTTTTTCCCCCTTGTAATTACTACACAAAACTTTGAATTTTCAATAAAATTCCCCAGCTCAAGTAAGAAGAAGACCTGAAAATGATACTGAAATAATACAAAAATTGAAGGCATATTTACTCACCTCCATCAGAGACTGCAGCAGACTGTAAAAAGCAGAAAGACATGAGTTAGGATCTTTCTTCATCACACAGATGACACACATTAAAATCAGCTCACACAGGGTATGAGGCCCAAGAGGCCAGAGCATGCACTTTTGGCCACATGGAGACACAGACAGACTGACTGAGTTACTAGGAATGATTCCATTATCAGCACAGTTTCACATCATGACACAGCCAGATTAGCACCCACATTCATTGTCTTCTGCGTGGGTGGAATCGTCTGTTAACTGGCTGCGCTTGCTCTACAAGAAAACTCAAAAGGGTGGGGCCTACTGTCTGGGTGTATGTGTGAAAAGGTTAAGGATGGGTCCCGTCTCCTTTCAATAGGCATGTGTGAAGTTTGCCTGCTTATCTCACAATCACAAACATAGATATGAAGAAACTCATTCAATCTCCATTTTAACGGTTTTCAACAACACAAACACGCAGATGTTAATACAGACACACAAGCCAAACTTACTTCAGCCTAATATCACATTTCCCTGACACAGACCCAAAACAACACTCAGAAATACACACATATGGTGTACAGCGGGTTTTTCTCTCAGACATGCTGAGCTAGGATGAGATCACTCAACGCAGACATCAGTAATGTAGATTACTGTGGAACAATGCATCACAGTGTGACTCAGGCCAAAGCCGAGCAGGAGACAAAAGAGGGAAAGGAAGGAAGGAAGAAAGAGAAAAATGGTTTGAGAAAGTTAAAAACTCAAAAAAAAAAAAAACGGAGCCTAATTTGCAACATGTGTCTTTTTATGCTCTTAATCGAACGGCTAACCTTGCTAATGGCGAACTTTCTGTTTATTCATGTTAAGAGAGCTGCCTGGTACCGAAGTGATCTGTAGGAATTTCCTACAGCGCATCTACCTTTGGGAAATTAACTTTTATTGAGCTCGTCATTACTCAGCACAGACATCAGAGTGTTCTCCAGATGAGCAGAGGTTTCTATAGGTCACACAGTCCATTCTTTGGAAACGCAACAACTTAAGTTGTGTGAAATAACATTGTTTCTTTCCCTGCTACGGTTTACTGAATAATAAAATCATTCATTAGAAAGCAAATAAATATGTGTTATAAGATCATTTTTATATTATACAATAAAGCTTTGAGCTGCAGCCTCATGTGCCTACTGTCAACCTGAAAGCTTTACTAGAGAGAAAAGTGATACTATCTAAAAAAAAAAATCCCTTTTAGTGTCAGGGGTTGCTGAGTGGATGAGGGAAGGAGGACCCAAACGCTGGACTCACAGGTAGGTAGGTGAAGGTGGGTGTTTATTGTCGATTCAGTGATCAAACAGAACAGAGGAAGGAAATGGCTGGCTGGCTGGACGAATGACTGACTGGCTGGCTGACTGAACGAAGGCGGAGACGACAACATAACATCAATGACACGACAAAGAACTGGTGAAACCGAGGAACTTAAATACACAGGTTGAATGATGACAATGATTGGAAACAGGTGAGTACAGGGCTGAACATAATCTGACTAATGACACGGGGAACAAACAGGAAGTGAAACAGGCAGTGGCAAAATAAACTGAACATGAACAAAACTGAAAGCACTGGGTCGATGACCCAGGAACCCTGACATTTAGTTGTAGTTATTTCGTATTCACTCTAATTACCCAGATTTCTACCAGCAGCCTAGATTTAGTTTTAGACACATGTGTGTCTGAGGAGTTAAGATAGGGAACAGCATAAGACAAAAGGTCAACAGTAGGAGTACACCTTTGTGTTCAAAAGAGTTACTAAAACTGAAACTGGTATTAAAATAAAAACCGAAGCACCACAAAGTCTAAAAAAAGGCAGTGTCTGCAACTGAGCATTACATTAGGTTCCAAACTATGCAAATTTTACAGTAACTACAATACTGAAGTGGAAGTTCTGCTATTCTAATAGATTTGTTCACCTAAACACTCGTTAACCAATTTACAAAAACAATAACATTCTCAGCATTAAAATTCTAAAATATCCACACTCATATTCAATATGCAAACTGGGTACATCTAGTTCATGTGAACCCTTGGTGCTGTCTGTGTATGTGCTACCTGTTGAATTTTGGCCATTTCCTCTCTTAAATCAGATCTAGTCGTGCCCAGATGGTTCTGTCAGTGTAAAGATGTTTTCATACATAAACATCAAACAATTTCAGGAGGCCTTGAATTCTCCCTAAGTTACGTAGGTCTGGGGGTTTCCCATGATGCACCGAGTGCTTCCTTATCAATCACTATGTGTTTATATAGCTCTCTGCATTTAATCATTAGTTATTACTAATCTCTGGCTCTTTTCCACAGTCTTTTGTCTTGTCTTCCTCCCATCACCCCGAACCAGTTGAGGCAGATGGCTGCCCCTCCCTGAGCCTGAGGTGTCTTCCTATTAAAAGGGATTTTTTTCCTACCCGCTGTCCCCAGGTACTTGCTCAAAGGGAGTCATTTGATTGTTGAGGTTTTCTTGGTATTACTGTAGAGCTGTTACCTTACAATATAAAGTGCAACGGTATATGTGATTTGGCACTATATAAATAAAACTGCATTGAGTTACAATTTTAGAAGAATCAGGATGGAACATTTTTTATAGTTGTCCTTTGTCACATGCAGCAGGAAATTGTCCTCTTAAGATATACAACTGGAAAAACCATGTGTGGGTTAGGTAAGGGAGTTGCCTGGATAGAGAGTGCAAGAGGAAGGACACGGGATGCTCATTCGCTAGTGCGTTACCAGGGAGCTGCTAGGATAAAAACGGGCTAGTGTCCAATCGAACATCCCCGCATGCTGCTCAGTTGAGTGATGTCGAGAAAAGGTCAGGGCTGCAGTACATGTGTGAAAACGGCTAAAGTTTCTCAGGGATTAACAATTCCACACTGTCCCTTGAAGTACAGAGGTTGGCTCCAGTGGATGGAAAGAGATGATTCTGAAGCAGCTGTTTGTGGTACAACCACGAGAGAGGATAACCAAAAATGACCAGAGACACAAAGTGATTACACTTATTAGAGCAAAAATCAGATTCACAACTCACACATTCCCAACAGCATTGACTGTGTCTATGTGTGTTTCTGTGGGTCAAGACATCCTGGCCTTGTTGTAGTTGTGAAGCCTACAGTATGTAAGCATATGGCCAACATCTGTCAAAGATGTGTCTTTTGTGTGTAGCATGCATTTTTTTGCATTTATGAATGTGTGTGTGTGTGTGTGTGTGTGTGTGTGTGTGTGTGTGTGTGTGTGTGTGTGTGTGTGTGTGTGTGTGTGTGTGTGTGTGTGTGTGTGTGTGTGTGTGTGTGTGTGTGTGTGTGTGTGTGTTTTCACCCCTATCCCCAATTCAGCGCTAGCATGATCACTTCCAGACACATGCTGTGGTGGAGAGGTTTTGGCCCCTGATCGAGGCCCCTCTCCCCCGTTTTCACTTGATTCCCCCTCTAGCCTATTTTCCCTCTCTCCTTCCTTTTGTTTATTCTTTTCCCAGAATGCTGTAGCCCCAGTCTTTCTTCCTTTCTCTCACTTATTCCCTTCTTCTCCTTAAATCATTCTCATATTCTTGCCCTCCGTCTCGTTTCCTCAATCATTCCAGTGGTGTTTCCCTTCCTCTTTTGGCAAGTCCTGGTCATTCCTGACAGCCCACAGAGAACGATTGGGGCTTTTCAGACATTCCCTCTTCGAGTTCCTTTCTCAAGCTTCTATCTGTAGAGATGATATGTAGATGGAAAATACTTCAATTTAAGTAGGATACTCTCAAATGTATATCCCACTGTAAGGAACAAATGTGCTGCCAGTTCATAGGTGCCACGTGTGCTACTTTTAGCCTCCACTGGTTTCAGTTATTATCACATGTCCTATAATGTAGGCTGAGGATCGGTTTCTTACAGATATTAGTGGGCCTTTCATGTGTATTGTGGTGAACGCACTGATAAAATCAGCAGAAAATGACACAACTTCAGAGACTGGTGATCATGATTACAGTTGTGGAGAGCTTGTTTGTTGTTGTTGTTGTTGTAGGAAAAAAGCAGAAACTCTGTATGTGTAGGATGTCAATTCTGGTTAAGCAAGACAGAGCTGCAGATAATGGTTCTTTCTTATTAATAAATAACACATTACATCTCAGATTAGAATTCCTTATGATATTATATTGCATAAAAGCCCATTTCTGTGCTATTTTGGACAAAAAAGACATTTAGATACAAATCTACCTGACTAGTATGATATCTGCATTTAGTTAACATTTTTATCTAATGTTCTCATTACAAGTGGACAAACTGAAACTACAAACTTCATCATATATATGTATACGTATAGTATAAAGCTAATCTCATCAACAACGTGTGAGAGTCAAAAACAATGGAAAATATAATTAAAAAGAAGATGAAATTATTTGCAAAAAAATTTAAACAATACATTTATTTGAAAATGCATCTGTGTTATAAACTGTTTAACCAATTTAGGGCTGCCTATCCTAACTGTCATGGGTTGAGAGGCAGGACAAGTCTAGACAGGTTGCCAGTCTGTAGCAAGGTTTAGCACAGACAGACAGCAATTCATGCTCATATTCACAAGTATGGTCAATTTTAGGATGACTAACAAGCAGAAAAACTGAGGTCCACACAGAAAGGCTCTGGCTGGTTGATGCATTTAAACCCACTGATATGGTGAGGTGACAGTGCTCACCACTGCGGCACTCAGAGGTTGGGATATTGGTGACCGATGACAAAACAGCCAGTTTCTTTTTTTTTTTAAATCCTTGGTTGTCCTGTGGAGTACTAAGAGCACAAACGAAATAAAAAAAAGGAAATAAAAAATGTCCAGTCCAGGTGGAACCCCCCCCCCCCCCAAAAAAAAAAAAAACATCTTGGTAGAGTGCCCCACACTGTTAGACACAGTTAACTTAGATAACTTAGAGAACTAGATAACAAGGTGATGGCTACAAATTGTTGTCAAATCACATCACTAGAAACACAAACATGTTCAACTAAAATCCTAAATTTTAAGAAGCTGAAGCTAAGAAATGTTGTTTAATGTAATTTTAACTTTTTATCATCAGTTGCTGATGTTCTTGTTGACTCACAGATGAATTAATACTAAACAGTCGATACTGGCAAACAACCATAATGAACCACATCTCGACTTTGATCTGGAAATTCACAAAAATGAATGAAATTTTTCGGTGAAAAACTTCATAAGCTTATTTTGGTATTCTAGGAAGCCATGTGCACTGAATACTGACACAGTGGAAGCGTTGTAGACCGTTACGCAATGATCACATCACTGTGACACCCACTTTAACAAAAGATAAAAGCTGAATCACATGATTGCGCAACATTTAGTGGCAACACGCCCTGGTCTGAACCAAAAATTCAAGGCTACGTTTTTATTAACAGTCATTTCACGTTTTTCCATTTGATGGCTTATCGGGGCCTCTTTAGAAGAGAAAAATTGGATACATACATAAGACTTAATTACCTTCAGTAGCAACAGGGTGTGGTGTTGTGACTCTGTCATTCAGTAGGTTACATTACACGGAGGTTGGAAAGTATTTTTTAGTCTACAGGTCAAAACTTGTGTGTTTACCCGCATTATCCTGCTTTTAGCTCCTTGAACACAAATTGCCACCTTTCAGATACATGCCTGGACTGCTTATGCTGTGTGTGTGCATCTGTGGCTGTTTCTTAAAGGTGAGAAGCAAAAACAGCACAAATACTTTGTTAATGTACTCAGGTATCTGTACTTGAGTATTTATTGTTCTGAAAACTTTTATTTTTACTAACTACATTTGCAAATGAATGCAAAGTATTTCCATGTACTAATATTTTATTATTACATTAATATAGCTTTAATTTGCATTGCATAAAAATAGATCATATTAGAACTGTCTTTTAAAAAGTTACTTTATACTTTATTACATTTCAAAGTCTGTACTTTTTCACTTTACTGAGTAAAGAAAGTGAACTTCTTTACTCTTTACTTTAAACTTTTTGAACAGAAGTATCTAAACATCTGTCTAAGTAAAGAATATCTGTGCTTTTGCCACCTCTGCTGTTGGTGGTTATTGTTTGTGGAGGTCCAAATCCTTTATTAGCTGTGACTAGCGTGGAACGTATGACTTACATCATCTGTTATGAAGCCTGGACGTCGGGTTCAAGCTATGACTAAGCACACTGTACAATTTACAAACGCTCACTCACAGGGTCATAATATTGAAACTTTGAATGTAATAAAAGTCTCTTTAAACAACCTCAAGTTTCCGAAACATGCCCTGTTTATGTTTGAGCGTTTAGGCAGACGGCAGAAAAGGACATTCTGTTTTAACGGATGACACACAGAGTGACCAGTAGCACTTAACAAGGTGAACAAAAATGTCTATCTGTGGGAGAAAGTGTGAGGGATAACATATGCAGTCGCACACACAAAGACTAGACTGTTTGTACGACAGGAACCTGTTCCTGGCTCAAACACTGGAACTTAAACGGCCACCTTTGGAAAGGAAAGAGATTCTACTCTTAGAGTAAAAGATGAGTGCTGATCATGTCTTGTGATTTTACATCACTACAGGAGACCACACCCATAACTGAACAAATGAAACATACACACACACACACACACACACACACACACACACACACACACACACACACACACAGATTCTGTCCATAAAAGCTGATTTAGAATTCATAACACAGATTTTCAGACTGCACACATTCATAAACACACACATCCATCTGAGGAGGAAGCTGTTGGGCTAACAGTCTCAATGTGTGCGTGCCACTGTGTTTACTTTTAAATATGAGGTGAATAGTGGCTGCCATTTAGAAGACCAGAGTAATCCTGCCAGGACGGAGGCTGTGAGAAAGCCTAGCTTGAGCATAGCTTAACTCAGAGAGGCTGAGTGTGAACAAGCTGATTAGGTTGTAATGTTTCAAACGAAAGTCAAAGAAAGGGTGTGAAGCTGTGAACATGAGCAAGAACGTCTTCCGTGGAACCTCTGGGTTAGTATCAAATTTAACAATTTAACCAAAAAACATATACGAATCACTAAATAACACAGAGTAGCTTCTCTGAGTTGCCTATATCAACATCCCTGCAAATATGTAAAAATTCCAAATTGAAATCCTCTGGAATTCTAGGATAAATCCCTGCAGCGCACTAAGAAATCAATATCCACTCTCAATGAAAGGAAGGAATGCGGATAGTGTTTGTTTCCCTACAAAAGAGCCACACAGGAGGTGTGACTCAGAGACTGCCCCGGTGATACATTTCTGTTTTACTTGGCTTGATGCCTTAAACGCACTACCATCACACAGACAAAGGAGGAAACACGATGTAAACACATATGTATCTGATTGAGTACCCCTGGCTTAACACCTGCAGACATGTTCTCACAGCTGCCAGTTGATGTGCTAAATTAAGCAAACTTCACAAGAAGTGAGACTTCTGACTCAGCTCACCATTCCACTGTCTTACAGCTGTTATCTCTCACTTTCTTGAAAAGACACAAGACCAAAAGAGCCTACAAAAAGCAGATCTTTTCCAACATTTTTCACAGTCTCTGGCTTTCTCTTTCTTTCTGCCTCCTGCTCTGGCTCAAAAGACATCTGGCTTTGAGAGGAAGAGAAGCAGCCGCCTCAAATTTTTGTTAGTCTGTCTTACTTTATCTCTATGCTCTATGCATACGTACCACCACCAAACCATTTCGTTCTTGAAAGTAACAGACAGAATGACTTGTTCGTTTTAACTTGTACCCTGTTCCTTTCCCAGGAGCCTTTCCTTATTTTGTCTTCATTCATATCCTGTCCCTTTGTTTTTCCTCAGCTGAAGGTAATAGATTCCCTTTCCTCACCGTGTACCTTGTTCATGGTAACGGTCCCATATTCCGTTTATCTCTCCCCGTCTCACTTGTAGCGAGCAGAACAACACTTTAATGAAGTGAATGATATTTACGCTCTCGGTTTCTCTCTCTACCTTGTTCCATCCCTTTGTAAAGTATACAGAAGACAAATCAAAACCAAGACTTGGTTATTGTTTTTTTTATTAGTATTATCAAAAATGGTTTTAAACATCAGGTAATGTTTGAATATTTAGTTAAGATGCTTCTGTGAGCATTGATCGACAAATGAGTTAATAACAGAATTAAGACTCTCCTTCCACTCCTTTCACTTCCACTCTATTTAAAAAAACACACTGACTAGAAGAGCAGTTCCTCTGTGAATACCACCTGTACAGCACTGTGTGTGTGAACGTGTGGATGCATTACTCACTGTATTGGAGTTCCAGACCCGCTTGAAGGAGAGCCTCTTCCTGAGGCTCATCCTGCTCTCCTCTCAAAGAGGAGGAAACCCACTGACTGTTTAATCTACATAACTGAACCACAAAAACACAATCGCTCATGTGCACTGACGGAGTTTCTTCAGGACCTATCTAGGACTTGAAATCTTTGCAGACAGCTAACTTGGATGCAGCCATAACTCAGCAAGTCTATCGCACACTCACACCTTAGAATTAGCTTCAACTGCCTGTTAAAGTCGTATTAAGACACTGTTAACGTAGCTCACCGTTAACGTCCTTTTCCTCTCTCACAGCACTCTATAGCTCTCCCTCTTTTTCCCACACGCTGAGCTGACAGACTGACTAGGAAGTTCCATTCTCTCGCAAACACACGCACACACTGACACACACTCACACGGCTCAGTTTCCATAGTGACACGCCCCCATCAGGCAGCAGTTACTGAGAAGGGGAGGGAACAAAGGTCAGTCTGCCAATCATGTTGCAGCAAGGCCATTACCTCTCCACGCTTCTCCTGTTCCTCCCTGTTCAAATCAAAAACAGGCGCAGGTATGAGAAAATTCAACTTCTCGTCTGGTCTCAAGTATCACGAGAAGGACAGAAGACTTTCATCTCGAGCAGCTGCTTCAAAAAGAGATGATTGGAAGTTCTGCAGGTCTGCTAAAAGGTCAAGTGAAAGCAAAGCACTTCACAGGACAGAGTGGCCTACTTCTGCGCACAAACACACACACGCACACATAAACAAAGACTGCAATTGAACTTGTGCACATGGCCTTAGGCCTACCTCACTCCCCCTAATTTCCTGTTTTGTCAGAAAGAAAGAGCGTCTCTTAAACCTTTCCTACACATCAACATTATCTTTTTTTGGTATCACTGTCTTGATTGACTAACTGGCTGATGACTCATTTCTATACTCAAACAACACATCCACTGAATGACTGTGTCATTTTAATTTGCTCGGAGTCCAGCAGACAGTAGCTGGCTCTGTGTTACACTCTGCTAGCAGCGTTTGTGAGGTGTGTTTATATCACACGCATTGTGCAACCCATTTTCTTTTCTTCATTAAACAAAAGAGCTGAATATGAGAATGCAAATGTTACCTGTGTAGTGTGCAGTGGATTCACAGCAAAGGAAAAAGTTAATGAGACAAGCACCTTTACCTAATGATTGATTTGTAGTGCTACATTAAATCTGCAGCATAGACTAGGGATTAAGTCTGTACCTTACACTGTAGCCTGACATCCAAGTAGGGCCGCCACAAACGATTATTTTGATAGTCGACTAGTCACCAATTATTTTTGTGATTAGTCGACTAATCAGATCATGCATCCATTGGAGGTACAGCATACAGCTTATTGCACCAGCATGCATCTGCTCTTATATAACTATCATTAGCTTACAGCTTTAAGTGTTTAAGGTATGTGCTAACTAAAAATAAAGACTAGATGATAGTTTATTTTAATGAAATTTGCAGATTTTTTCAGTGAAGTTTAATAAACTCCTTGCTATTTAAAATATAACAGGACACCGGAGTATATTCTTCAGCATCTCACACTTCTGAAAATCAGTTGTCTGCTTGACGTTTATTCAGCTGTGTAAAAACTATAACTTTAATCTCAGCCAAACCGATTTACTCAGGAACAAGTAAAATACAAAAAAAAAAGCCAAACAATAACATTTTTAAGTTATCTAAGTGACTTATATGTATTTAACCTGAGTAGCGTAAGACAGCGGTGGGTTTGAAAACGATTTGCCGGGAGTCCGGTGTTCTCACGGGCTCTAGCTATCGAGCTAGTGGCTAACAGACGTCACCAAAAACGTCGGAGTGCTTTTGAAAATATGTGGTGTCTTGATAAACTGAGCAGATATTTGAGGTTTACACAGCTACATTCTCGCCTGAAAATATGTTAAACGTTTATTTTGTGACCCAGAAAGAATAATAAGAGTAATATTAAAACTAACTAGCTGCCGCCATTGTTGGAAACTGAGCTGGGCTGCGCTATGAATTTTGGGACAGAGCTACTTCTTCTTCTTCGGGGTATAACGGCAGCTGGCATCCTTGTACATGCAGTGCTGCCATCTTCTGTTTCAGTCCGTTATTACACTCTTAAATCCTACTACTTATTCCTTGTGTCTTTTGTGATCTTACAAAGCTTCAAACGATGTGTCGACTATTAAATCAGTCACAACGATTTTGATAGTCGACGTAATCGTGACTAGTCAACTAATCGTGGCAGCCCTACATTCAAGCACAAGTAATGGCAATGCAGACTGCAACAACTATGTTGTTTGGTAGTAATAAGCCATGTAAACACAGTATATTGACTTGCACAAGGATAATACCTCTGTCATACAATTGAATTGTGTCTAGCTTGCTCATTAGGTTAATAAAATCTTCATAGCTCAGACTACGTGCATACACTTGGACATAGTTTGGAAGTCTTCTATCCTCTCTGCGTTTCAGTAAAAGTAATTGTTCACGATTTACTAGCTCCAAGTCCAACAGTTCTGATTAATGCAGGCACAAACGCGCAAAAGTGTAAATGCAAACAACAACATCGTCCATTACATATCAACGCACTACTATAAATTACACTTAAACCAAACATTTCCAATATCACCAGCTATGGACTAAGAGTCACAAAGGCAATGACAAGATCAAGATTTTTTTAATCTTGATTATTTAAAGTAAACATAGACAAACAGGCAAAAATGAATGCAAATAATAGTTTGCACTTACAAAACAAACTAAAATAAAATAACAGAAAATATAGTTGGACTTTTGGTAAATTTCCTCAATACTGTCGAAAAACACCTTTATGTAGTATTATGATTTTTCTCATATTTTACCCCTAAACAAATAATCACCATATTACAGTAAAAGAAACTAAAAGTACCACTAAAAGTAACATAAACCAAAATGAAACAAGCAATAAAAACTGCCAAACTTTAACAACTGTGGTCTGAACACAATTCTCCCAATACTGCACAGAGTTCACATGTTAAAACTGTTTATTGTTCAATGACAGTTCATCAACATCTGGTTTATGAGTTCTACATTTCTTCCTTACAACTATTAATTAACTTTTTATTCTCTGGACTGGGTTTTAATGTTACAGAGAATCCAAATATCCTTCAAACAGTATTTTTTTTTTTTTAAAGCCTTGTCATTATTTAATATTTGTTTCGGGTTTTTGTCCTTTTATCTCAGGCTCTAAAATGATGTGACACCTCTCAAAACAGCACCAAAAAGCTTGGCTTCACCCTTAAAAATAGTAAGACGACCAGTAAACATTAGAAGCCATGTTGGGCCCTATGCCCATTACATTTCCTTCAACTTTCTATGGAAAAAAAAAAAGTCATTTCAATGACCACTGGCCCATAACAGGACATTTTTCTCCTTTCTTTTCTACGCCACAAGCACCATTTGAGGCCATAGAGCGCAAAATGTTGTGCCATATTGTTAATGTTAACCTTACACGTCCCTGTATCATAGCAACATCAGAGATGGCTCCAGCACTCAGCGCCCCCACGACCACTCTACACACACTGACACAGAAAGGCTGAAGGTGCTGCCAAGCACTAATTACCAGAGCTTTTACTGCTAAAGGAGACTGCCCAGATGAAGTCTAATTTTTAAAAACATTCAAGTTTCTCTGGTTCAGCTGATTTTATTAAATGCACCACAAACGCTAGTAAAGCCAGACTGATCAAATCCTAGCTGTGCCATTTGGGAAACACCTATCTGGTCAGCCACACATCTTTGACAGCAGGGAAGAACCATGAGTAATGATAAGAAACCTGTGTTCAAACAAATCTCTTAACAGAAGGGAAGAGATAGGTGGCAGGGCGCCACACAGAAAGAGGGGGATATGACAAAGTTTAGGTTGGCTAAGTCCGCATCCTGGTGATAAAAGGAGAAAGAAAAAAAGAGCAGAGGCTAAGAGAACAAAAGAACAAGGAAGACGTTAGACAAAGAAATGTCGCATCTCTCACTCCTCTCTTCATCCTAATTCCTATGGTCAAGCAAGCAGCATTTTTCCTTTGTGTTCTCTCCTCCCTAGATAGACCCATGCTTATCCGACACAGAAGCATGTGAAAAGTTCTTATTAAGCACACATTTTTGCACTTCTAGAGTAAAACAACGCTTCTTACATTTACAAACATTTACATTGTTGAAATGTATAACTAATAAGGTATTATTTAAATGTGCAAACAAGTACATTTGAAGACACACTGCAATCCATTACTTCCAAGTCTATGTTCCATCACCTGGTTTAACTGTCTCACTGACCTCATTCAGTCTTTATAGATGCAGTATAGTGAAATACTGCTGTAAAATACTTCAAGCCTACAAAACTTACATCCAGAAATCCAGAAAGTAACTGGCATGTAAATTCAATGTTGCTGAATGTTTGGGGGAAAAGGCTCATTGGGGTGATAACAAACAGCAAACAGGAATTCAGTTGCAATCAGAATCAATCAGCTCAGTTACAAACCATCTTTATTAAAGAGAACACATTTTATTTCCTGCTAAGAAGGATTTAGTTTGGCATCTATCCATTTTTTGCCCTTTATTCCAGACAATAACCCAACATTGCCCCCTGCTGTTGCCTCTTAGGTAAGACAGAGAATTCATACTCTGTCAATCTCAGATCAATCAAAGTATGGAAGCGAATCAGCTAATAATGAATAGTGACTGCCAGGATTATAAGATACAGTGGAAATAAATGAGGTTAAAATCTATTTAAAGATAGAAACGTAAAAAATATCTGCTTTATGAGACAGCTGTGCAGTATTTGTACTTGACGCAGCATTAACTGTGCATCTGTTCCTTTTGCAAACTGCCTAATGTTTCCTTTGAAAGCTCACTCTTGAAACTGGTGACTTTCAGATCTTTTTTTAAGATGACACATTTTTTTCAGTTTGGTATTTGATTTAAAATGACTCATGTTGCTGTCATTAAAACTGTAAATATAGGTAGTAGTAAACTGTGATTCCACTGACTGAAACACTTGTTTAACAGAGATAAAAAAGTACAGGTTCAAACACGGTTTTCCTATCACTTTATCTGCATTTTTTGACAATTTAAGTTAACAAAACACAATCTACCGACCGACTTATCACATGACACAGTTTGACTGTGCTGATGTGGTAAACTGTATCTGGCACTTGTTGAAGATAAAAAAGAAACGCTTGTGTTTATTTGAAAGTGGAGCTGCGTCTAACGTGACTGCTGGCCTCCTGCGGTGTTTCATGTACAGGAGCAGTGTTGATCTTGTCTCGTCATCTGATTTTCCTTCCCTAACACACTCTGCTCTCGGGCGATATCACGAGGAACAACACACACAAACAGTCACTTTGAGAGTACACACAGACACACACAGAAAAATGTGTGTGCAGGTTCTTATCTCTGGGTGTTCTTTTTCACTTTTTAAGATATGAATGAGTTTCTTATGCCTGAATGTGTGTGTCTGTGTGTCTGTGCTGCGTGTGCCGGGTCAGAGGCCTGGCAGGCTGCTCTTTTCTCACAACTGTGTTTAGTGAAATTATGTTCTGTGCTGCTTAAAACTCCCTGACAAAACACTTAATATGTGTACACACACTCATACACAACCACCGACCTGTTAGGGTACATAAATACAGAATCACTGACAACATAACTGACCCACTACGTTTATACTTTGCATAAGAGGTGGTTATTGCATTGTTTTTTTGCAACACAGTGGATATTTCTTAGAAAACGGCTTTAAAAAACCAATTTGATGAATGGATTCAGAGGACTCGAGAAAAGAATCAACAGGTTTTCTTTTACTTCAACAGAGCCAAAAGGAGCCTGGTGATTGGTTTGTGCATGATCACATGATCTGTCATTCCAGAGAGAGCCTTCACAACTAAACTCTGAGTGCATTAAATTCATTTTAACTTAAATAAATATGTTTTGGATGCCGATAGTGCCTAGAGGCCAACAGCAAAATAGAGAAGTGTCAGCAAACAGGAAGTTTGGAAAGGCCTTTCATAGCAATTACCAAAGAAAGATATGATTTTATGACTCAAACTCACACAAACATCCATTTTTATTTTCTCCCGAACTTTAAGCATCTGTTCCAGCAATACTGTTCTGAAACAGTCAAGATTGTGTAACAAAGCTATGATGCTACAAATGACAGAAGCCAGAGAGACGTTACTGGGATTAAATATATAGGATGCATCTCGCACACACTTGCATAGATTCCCTAACAAACGCACGCAGCTCGTTTACTCACAGGATCGGCAGCCGTCTCAGAATCCGCGCTTGAAGTTTGCTGCTCCATGAAGGAAGAGACAAGTAATCCTCAGCACTGCATGTGAGAGCTCCCCTCCGTGCGCATCGTCATCAGCTGTTGAATGTGCGTGTCTGCGCAGAACAAGTGGCAAAGCCCGATGGCTTTGAAATGTCCAAAACGCTACAGAATGTCGCCGCCGCTAGATTCCCCGGTCCCTATGGTTCTCTCTCTTATCCCCCCTCCTCCTCTTCTTCCCTCTCTATAGTCTCCTTTGCCCTGCCTCAATGCTCTCCCCCTCCTCTGTCTCTGCTTTTGCACCCACCCTTGTATAATTTCTATTCCACCCACACTGCTGTGGGCAGAGAGGCACGCACAAACACACACTTGAGACAAGTGCGTAGGCAAGGCTGCGGAGGGAGACCCCTTGCCATTAAGGAACACACCCACACATAAAATCAGCGTTGGGATGAATGTGTTACAACACATTCTGCTCTTCTGTCAACTGTTTAGTATGCCCCACGCTTGTCTGGGGCGTGGAGAGTAAACTGACATTCACGATGGCGGAGGGGAGGGCAACAAAAAGCGAAATAGGGAGGAACACACTCAGTGTTTTGCAGCAATATTTCCATTCAGCTGACAGCTATGACTGGTGTCTGCTGCCATGATTAGGTTGTTTATGACAGTTGAAAAGTAGCTGCATTCCTCAACATGCCTTGACACACAGTGAATGTACTTGCCCTATTGCCCCACACTCATCTCTGCTGGTTTTCCTCCACTTGGCCCAGGGGTGAAGACTGAGAATAAAGCGGCAACTCGCTCACACTGATCACTGATAAAAAAGTCAAATGCATTCAGATTCAGTCTACTGCAGAACAGCACAATGTTTTCTCATTTAAAATCTATACATAAAGTGTTCTGTCAAAAACACATTCTGGTGCAATTTGAATAGAAAGATAAAGTTAGATTTTTGGACAACTACATGAAGTTCATTTTACAGTTCAGAACTTTTATGTTTGGAAACTCCACCTGTACTCAACCATACACATAAAGTACACCAACTTCATGTGTTAGTACAGGAGACGAGGCATGTGGCCCTTTTACTGATGCAAATTTGAGATGGGTAACTGATTCTTTACACTTACTTAAACGTGTAGCAATAGCAACCTTGTAACTAATTGATCATCAGAAACTCTGACCACCTGTATAAAAGCAGAGATGTTGATAGTCCAGGGCAGCGGTCCCCAACCCCTGGGCCTTGGACCTGTACCGGTCCATGAGTCGTTTGGTACCGGGCCGCGAGAGTTGAGGCTCAGGTGTGAAATGTATGGGTTTCAGAGTTTTTATCGGTTTTCAGCGTTATTTTGTTATCGTTTTTATCGTTAACTCGGCTTTCCTGAGTCTTTTAACGTGTGTTATGAATAAATCTTCTTTTTGTCTGTACCGGTACTAGTTTTATTTTGTTGTATTTATCCGCGACACCTTAAAGGCCGGTCCGTGAAAATATTGTCGGGCATAAACCGGTCCGTGGCGCAAAAAAGGTTGGAGACCGCTGGTCTAGGGCATTCAGATGTGTGTTAACATAATACCACAGTCACCTAACACCTGTAACACCTAAAGCTTGGTCAACAAACAGCAAAATAATCTCCAACACATCAGCAAATCTATAACAGAATGGATGAAAATTAAGAACCAAGGTGCTGCAGTTGCCCATTTAAAGTCCAGACCTCAACCTCACTGAAATGCTCGGATGGGCCTTAAAAGAGCTGTGCATAAACAAATGCCTGCAACCTCAAAGAAATTAAGCACTTATAAAGGAGAGTGGGCCAAAACTCTCCCACACTGACTTGAAAGTCTGATACAAACATACAGAATACAATTAGCTACACACAAAAAGTTATTGCCACTAAAGGTGGCTCTACGTGCCACTGGGTGCATTTTACAGAGAATAGTATTGAGTCCTTTGACCGCTATTTTTTTCATAACAAGCATGTTTTGTGGCTCCATACAGATTTTTTCAAAAACGGCTCTTTTGATAAACATTAGTAAATGCTGCTGTCAAACCCTGAAGCTTCTGAAAACAGCTGTATAATATACTCTGTAGGGATAAAGGAAGCTTTCCAAAATGTGATACATTAATCCTAATCATGTCACCAAGGGTGAGTCTTGTTTCAACAGATAACCTGCATTACAAGCAAGGCGTGGAGTTTGAAAGTAGTGGGAAAGAAAAAAGCGGAGAAGGTCTAATGAAAAATGGTAGTTGCGTTTTTTTACATTCCAGTATAAAATTGTTAAACAAATACAGGTCACTTCTTATTCCTAGCTTTGATTAATTTTGATGTTTTTATGAAGCATTTTGTTTTAATTATAATTTTGTGTTCATCAGCCAGATGTTATAGACACAAAAACAACATCTAAAAGGATCATAAATTAAAGTAACTAACATGTTTGGTCATAAAAGGCATTTCAAGTGTAGACCAATAATAAATGTTAATACATTTTGAGCACTGAGTCTTTGCTACGACAAGTAAATCACGCTCTATGTAAGCTAAGGTTTTAATTCATCTATGTCATAGTTAAGCACAAGGATTAAACCAAAAGCAAGACTTGATGATGCCTTATCCTTATAAAGATAAAGTTAATATGTGGCTTTATTCTAACTATGCTTAATATTAAATTTAATAGCAATAGCACATTCTTCTGCTTCATTCTTCTGGGCGATCGTGGCTCAAGAGTTGGGAGTTCGCCTTGTAATTGGAAGGTTGCCGGTTCGAGCCCTAGCTTGGACAGTCTCGGTCGTTGTGTCCTTGGGCAAGACACTTCACCCGTTGCCTACTGGTGGTGGTCAGAGGGCCCGGTGGCGCCAGTGTCCGGCAGCCTCGCTCGCCTCTGTCAGTGCGCCCCAGGGTGGCTGTGGCTACAATGTAGCTTGCCATCACCAGTGTGTGAATGTGTGCGTGAATGGGTGGATGACTGGATATGTAAAGCGCTTTGGGGTCCTTAGGGACTAGTAAAGCGCTATATACATACAGGCCATTTACAATTTACCATTGGTGATCATTTGCTGAAACAAATATAGATAATGCTAATGTCTTAAATGTAATAGAACACTAAAAAAGACAAAAACCACATACATTAAACTGAAATAGCCATCTGTCAAGAAATGTCCATCTATTAAATGCCCAGTGTTCAGAATTGCATATAGGATTTAAATAAAATTGTTTCCTCTGTAAAACTGCATTCTAACTTTAGTTAGAGTTATATTGAGATTTCAGGAGACTTGCATGCATTCTACTTAAATGACCAAGTCTAAAAATTAAATAAATTGTAAGTAATACAGAAAAATGCTGACAAAACAAATAGAAGACATTTCAATATTTTGCTATGTACACTTGATGATACATACTTGTCATTTGAAATACCCTAATTTTACAATACCTTTATAATATGCATTAAAAACTGGTCTGAGCTTACAGATAATAAAGCTCTTTATTTTATTTTATTAGGAAGCATCAAAATGATTTAATATTACAGCACCAGTTACTTCTTAGATTTAATAACACTCCCTGATTTTGTGCCACTGGGATTTTGCTGGACCTGTCTTCAAGCTCAACACTGCACAGTGGAGAAAAATCTCACCTTCTTCCAACTATAGTTTTCTTTCAGCTCATTGTGCAAACAGCCACAAACGGCCCATTGTGAGAATTGCTCGGTGTTTGTGCATTTATTCTGAAACATTTCTTGTGACCGTTGTTAACTAAGTTCAATCGAGTACACTGCAGATTTCAAACCTCCAGAACCAGTTGAGAATGATGTGTTTGCTTTGAAATGGTTGATTCAGTTAGAGTTAGGTTTTTCTTTTTTTCTCGGTTGGTGATGGTCTCTAAAATAGCTCTCTGTGGTTTTAAACATTAGTATTCTAAAACAAAGTTCTGTGTGTACTATTTAACACGTTCTTTAGCGTCTGTATGTGTGTGAGCGTATCTGTACATGTCTAAGAAGACAAAGAAGTTAAATGCCTAACTAAAGTCCAACTAGGAGCCTGACACACTGAAGTGTGCAATTTGTGTGTGGGTGCTGCGCGACTGCGTAATAGTTAGGCTCTAGAATCAGATCTGTCACAAGACAAGAAGGGAATAAGAGGCAGACTGCAGGTTTCCACCAATATCAGTTCTCCCAATGCTAAAGAAGATGATCCAGAGCTGCACCAAAACTGTTTGTCTTTCATCCACCTCTCTGCCAAGCTTAATCACATTCTTTACTGGCAGACAAACAAATGGACAAATGACACTAGTAAAATCATATTTCTCCCCCTGACAGATGAATACGAAACGAGCCTCAAACTCTGTCTTTTATTTCTGCTAAACGAGCCACAAACGCGCCTGCTCACACAGTCTGAAAGCAGCTTGAGCAGCACATCTAACAAGATGTCTGACAGTTGTGTGTGTGTGTGTGTAAATATGCTTGTGTGTCACCGATTTAAAGCTGGCATTTGTTTGTGTATTTTCATGCACAGCTCTTCCTGCATGTGTGTATATACACTGTGCATTTGTGTGTGCATTTGTGTGTGTGTGTGCTTTTGTGTTGAGGCCGCACTAACGAGGGGAATGTCAGCTTGTTGCTCATCAGAGCTCGTTAGAAGTGCAGGCTAACACTTAGAACCCCATTACCCCCCACCATCGTCACCACACAAACACACACATACACACACACACACACACTCCAATCTCTCTCTCTCCTTCCCCCTCGACACAACACAAAGCCCTCTCTGTTTGTGGACATTACTGCATGTGCAGCGAGTGAAAAAGGCCTAACGACCGGAAGAAAAAGGTGGAATAGAGAGAGTGGGAGGATGAAGGGGTGAAGAAGAAAAAGAAGAAGAGAGGAGCCCTGCCATTGGAAGCTCTGGCAATGGGGCATCTACCCCTGTGAAGCTCATACAACAGTTGCCAACTCAAGTAGCAGAAATTCTACACTGCTTCCAATATCATCCTTGATTATGTATGGTTTTTTACATCGTAATCTGCTCTCAGGAGCCTGTAGGTGACGTTTGGACTTTCCATTTCGAATGCAAATTAAATATAGTTTGAAATGAACCTGAATAATAAAAGTGTAAAGTTAATTTGAAGGCTCCAAGTGTCTACTAATAGACTTTCGCTTTGAGGAATTCGATTCATTCAAAAGATTTTTCTCATTAAAAAAAAAACCCACACACACAGCAGCTTTAATTTAGCTAAATAATGGTCTCACTGTTTAAAATACAACTCCTCCACCTTAACTGCAGGCCCGGGACCTCTGCGGTATTTAACTCCCAGTTGTTTTCCCTCTTTCTCCCATGCTTCCTGTTGCCATCTACTGTGCTGTCCAATAAAGGGAAAAAAGCCAAAAATGTATGTTTAAAAAAAAACTATCACCACTGATGCAACAGTGTGGGATTTTCTTATCTGCTCCCACGGTACCCCAGTCACCACTAAACGGCGGAAACATTAAGCTGTCCTCTGATCTCTATCTTAGAGCCAAAGCTACTGTTAAGAATTTTGGTGGAGGCAGCAGGACTCGACCGTGGTCTTGGCAACCTTCACACAGACACACGTAGAGACAAGTCATGATGACAGCAACACTCTTTTACACTGTTATCGCCAGGACAGTTTTATGATCCGCTTCCAGAAATGGAATTTCATAATAAAATCCCACCTTAAGTTACACAAACACAACCTAATACAAATAATAATAAGTCCGTGTATCTTTCCCATCTAAGTACCAAAATAGCAATTGCTGATTTTCTCTATATTAAATCCTGTAAAGTAGAACTAAATAGGGATATTGTTGGGCAAAACTCATGGCTCTCAAATGACTGGATACTAGGTCATTTCTTGAAGCCTAAAAGAAGCGCAAAAGGCTAATTCTTGCAACAGTGTAGCAGTGCTGCTATTTGCACAGTTTATATTTAAGAAAACAAAGAAAAGAAAATCATTAACTTGTCCCAATGACAGAACAGAAGCTTGATTTCTTTTTCTTGGAGAAATGTCTTCTTCTTCTTCTGTTGCTTACTGGCCATCAGAGCTTCCAGTGTCAACAATTTAAAAAAAGCATATACAATCAAAATTTGATGGGGTCTAAGTGTCCTTACTTACACTCCTTGTGAACTTGGTGAAGCTCTGGAAACTTTTAGGTGGTAAAAAGCTAGAGATTGCTGGTGTGTGTGTCATTTTGACTCTTTTTTATGTAATGTAATGGAACCAGGCTCTTATTTTCTCTTAGGGAGGGGAACAAATTAATGTTTCTGCTTTATGTTTATTTGAAATATACCGATGCATCTTTGTGGTGTTACATTTTAAAAATTAATAAAAGATGGCTCTGTTCTTTACTGTCGTTGCCATGGTGATATGAGAAGACGTATCAGCTTGATGCATCATGTGGGCATGTATGGAGTGCATGAACTACTCTTACTAGAGACAGAAGCAACACCTGAGGCTCAAACATGACAGTAACACAGTAGCCAGTCTGACCTTAAATATTGCAGTAATGTGCATTACTTGTTGGTATACTTGTGTTGGAAAAGGTCCACGCATATAGATTGTGTGTATATATGCTACCTCAAGATCATCCAGGGAGCGGGCCAAGCTGAGACGTTTGGAGCGTCCAAAGGAGCGCCTAGCTGAGGAGCGCTGCTGGAGAGGTGGGAATCCCATGGTCAAACCTCGGAAACGACCGCCCTGGATAGAAAAGAAACACACCATCAGTTTACATGCATATTGTAGACATTTTATTAACTAAAAAAATCTTTGTAAGCATGTCCATCTGTTCTTGCCCCATCTCAACAACTGTTTATTAGATCTACTTAAAACGTGGCAGGTCTATTGCTGGCACTCAAGAGTAATTGCAGTGCAAAATACGAGTTTATTTGGATGACTGATTCTCATATTTTTGACAAAAGCTGCTCTTTGTTTTACTCTTTTGCCAACAGGAACCGCTGCCTGCTCCACTCTGTGTGTAGGACGAGCTTACAGTGGAGATGTTAAGGGTTAGAGCTAATCCTAACCCTTAACAACAACCGAGGCCTAACTTTATTTAAATATTCTATTCTGCTTCCTGGTTTATTTAATGTTTAGATTTGCTTTGTGCATTCTTACTGTACATGCTTTGAGTTTTTTTGAGTTTCAGTGTTCCATCACCCTGTGTCCTTTGTATTTAAGTTCATGTGTCTGTATTCCCCATTTAGGTTTTGCACTTCCTGCTTTATTTCCTGCGTTAGTTGTTCCTTGTGCTTTGCTTTTAGATTGCGTCTTTGTCTCATCTCTTGTGATTCAGTTAAACCGTTTCTCGTTCTCCCAGCTGTCTGCACTTCCCCTAATCGCCCTTATGTGTATATGTAGTTGCTGTATTCCCTTTGTCAGAGTGTCCGTTCCTGTTCCCCTAGTGTTTCTCAGTCCCAGTGTGTGTTTCTTTATAGTTTATAGTGTTCCTCTTTTGGACTTTTGTTTGCCTTTTGGATTACTGCTAACATGCTTATAATAAACAGCTCACTTTAAGTTTATCATTGCCTACCTCCACATATTTGCACTTGGGTCCTCTACACGACAATCAGTCTGCATTTCCTCAAACTATTTAGTAACCCCTCACATTTTGGGGGGGATGAGGGCAATCTCATCCTGCAAGAGACCATCCCATTAAGATTGTAGATGTAGGGTAAAGGTGATCAAGCGGAACAACCTTGTATCAGTGTGCAGTGACCCTTTCCTTTGAAAAGAACACGTGGACACTAACTAGGCCAACAAAATACCTCCTATAGAATAACAGAGCTCATATAGTGACGAACCATTCAGGTTTTTACCCTAACACGACACACAAATAATGGTGAAATATTAGCACTAGTGTCCTTTTCTTATTCGTGAGGAATTTCACCTCAGTTGATAGATGGTAAATATACTTTGTAGGTGACTGGAGGACAGTTTAAAAAAAAAAAAAAAAAAGATCATCATTATTATTATCACAGATTACTACTGTATGTAATCATTATCATCTGTTATTAACCAACTATGATATGTATTCTGTCAAAGATAAAAGGGAAATAATGTTAGTTTATCTACAGTTTACATCAAATAATAATATTAGATTTCCTTTGTTTTTTGGCTAAACTTTAATTGGGTTAATCAGAAAATTTCACTGAAATTCCTTCCATGATGTGACCTGAGGCATAAGTGGGCAGGCTGCATACCACATGGGCACTAATGGTCTAAGCACCAAATCTCCAGATCATTGCAGCTAGTTGGCCTACTCATTGCATCTCAGTCTTCTACATTTTCTTTCTATATTTCCTGACTCTTACTATTTTTAACAATAGAAACTTTAAAATAAAATGTAAAAAAAAAAAGCATGCACATATACAATATACAGCACTCTAGATTTCATTCATCCAGTAAAAATATATCTGTGATTTCAACTCTGTTGTTCCAGCTGTCATAACGGACTAAACCTTCCTAAGGAGCTCAGCCCTACTAATGATAACTATAAAGGGCACAAAAACATTTGTATTACCAACATACATCATATTCTAAACTGCCATATTACACACAGTAATAAAAAGTGTTTTTTTGGCTCCCTAAATTGGCACTCAGTCATTGAACGTTTAAGAAACCCAACCGTGTCTGCACATGCACACTGTGTCTGTACATGTGTCTGTACTGCATTAAATGCCTAAATGCCACAGCATTATACATTCCCATGCTGTGCAGCTTTGCACTTGCCTCTGTTATTGCCGTGTCTGCTCTACACGGGTTGCCGTTTTTGAACTAAATGTTAAATTCCACATGTTACACGGAGGCGTGTGCAATCCTGTGATTTTGCATGCAATACCAGAGAGCACGTGAGTCAAATGCACAGCCACAGAGGTAATACAGAGACACGCAGGTACACACAAACAGTACTAGCAGGACTCCTCTTGAGCAACATGATGTGCTTTTGCAGTTTACTGTAGCATATTTCACTGACATCCCTACTAAGTGTAGTTCCATGTAGTATTTATTATACCAAGGATACTTAAAATTGTATAGTGTTCATAGGAGCACTACATTGGAAACCCACCAATTAGTGGAATAAAGTTAAAACAGCCAAGCTGTTGCACTATGCCATAAACTGCCGCCTAAAAATAACCACATCAGGGTCGTGAACATTTATTATCCAAAGCCATTAAACAATAACGTAACCACTCTGAGTGCTGTTAAAGAGGAGAGGAAATTAGTGCTGTTTTGCCTTCACAAGTGTACAATTAACCTTTTAACAACTGTTGCTCTTTAATCCTTTGAGAACAACAATATTCTGCCTTCTTTCTCTTCTCTTACAAATTGCATTCGTCTACTTTTCTAGTATTATAAGAGGACGCACACAATCAGCGGCCCTGTGTTGATTAATGAGTAATTAGCCAGTGCTGACAGGCTTCAAATGCAGGTAGAATCTGACTGGCTGCTTAGGAGCAGGTCTCCTCTGCATTTCATCATGCGATGACCAGTGGTGTTGCCTGGATACTGAGTCACTTCTGCATTTGTGTGTGTGTGTGCGCGCGCATGTGTGTCAGACAATGCAGATTTGAACACTTAATGGCATATGCAGACACAATCATTCTCACACGACCTCTGTATAACCCAGTGAGATTAATCCAAGTTTCACTTGTAACTGCAAGAGAGCTTAAAGCCAATAAAAAAGGGGGATTTTTGGAGAAGCTGAGATTTAGGTTGAAAGGGAAATGATAAAGTGTCGATCTGACTCACTGGTGCTGTGGTTGTTTTGGGCGTGGTTGCACCAGAGCCTTTCCAGAGAGAAGAGAATGTGAAAGGACTAAATTTTAGTGGAAAATCCACAGCCTTTATCTGAGTAGCTGATCTTGACGCCCTCTCCCTCATACGCGCACTCAGAAATAAACAGATGCGCTTCATGTTTACAACAGCACTGCTATCAACATAAAAATAACAAAAGCAAAACCAGACACATGTCCTGTAAAAACAATAACAATGTGAACAAGTATAATTTGAGCTTAAAATAAAAACCTAAAACATCCCAAAATATAGATTGTTTTGTTTATGAATTATAGTAAACAGCAAACTGACGGCGATTTTTCAGTCCTTTTCTACCTTAACAAACAGCTTGCTTTTCATTTAAGCTCTAATTCGTGTACACTCACTAGGTCACATTTATCAAGAGTCAACAGTTTGTTTTTAAATCTAACAATCCAACACAAACTTATTGTAGTAGTATTTTCTATTACTGAGTCAATAATAACCATAGATGAACAGATTTTTATCAAAAGTCATGAAAGACTTTAAAAAGAACAGATTTTTCTTTTTTTCGTTTTTAGCTGAAATAAGTCTGCAGAGGTTTAGTTAGTGAAACAGTGCCACCATGTGTCAAATATTAAGAGCCAATTAATGTTAATGCCTTACTATGTTACATGCAATAGTTAACAAGAAAAATGAAAACAACAACAGTTTTACACAACTGAATCCGTTTTGTTTTTTGGTTTTTTTGTCTTACCATAATCACCACAGTATCCAAAACTCTACTTCTCCAGTCCGAGGACATGGTTCATATCCACCTTCCTGCCTCTGTCCTAAACACTTACTCTGGTTGTCCCTTTGAGTCCCTGGGACACTGTTTTCTAAGATATCTGTTGGAGGAAGTCCCAGCCTCCTTTAGTATCAAAACAACTATCTTCTGTACGTTAATATAATAATACGCAACATGTAGATGTAGGCAGGCATAAGCGGCTGTTTTCTATATACGTGCATGAGCATTTCTGTTCACAAGCTGATTAATACTTATGGAATCTAGTCAGGCTGGATATGCAGTATTGTACCTTTTCCTCTTTGCATTCCTTGTCATTTTCTGAAAACAATGATCAGCCCACCTACTATCTATCTATCTATCTATATCTATATCTATATATATATAGATATATATATATATATCATAAAAACAGGAAGTGTATTTTCATACAACAATGCAACCAAGCTATTTTTAAAATTATGCCAAATAGATAAGAGGATACTACACAATTACTTCACTAAACCTTAAACCTGCTCTGCTGTTATGCTGTTAATGCCATTAGAGTTGAAAACAGGTGGTTTTCAGGTGAAGGCAGCTATCTGGCTAATGCATAATAAATGATCTGATACTGGAGCAGTGAGGGATAAATAACATATTAATCCACTGGCACTAAGTCTAGGGATAGAGCCAGCTGGGTGCTGTAATTATCCAGTGACTTTCAAAACAAGATAAAAGTTTTGTATCAAAGTGAAATGATACTTTGATCACAGAAGGAGTGAAATTCTAGGCCTTGAGAAGACGATGCCCACGTGGATTTATAGCCTCAATAAACTGTCGTTTTGAACAGACTCTACACAGAATAAATTTCAACAACAGAGATGTGCGATGGGGGATGCCAGCTGCATACTGGGCTTCTCATCTCGCGGTCAGTTTTAACACAACTCTCCCAAAACCTACAAACTGACACTGCACAGCACTTCAGGGAATATCAAAAAGTTATATGACAGATTTGGTTATGTAAATGAAATGAATAAACTTACACAAAATAACTCTGTTAATCCAGAATTTTACTAAATGTAATACTTTTAAAACTTTCTTAAAACATACCTTTTTCTCTCCCTCCCTGACATTCCCTCCTCGTTTCTTCTCTTTTTCACTTCTCTCTGCTCCTGTCCGCTCCTTGTCTCCTGTACCAAATAACTTCTTAGCCCACTCATCTTTCTGAACAGCCAGCCGGTGGGTGTGGGGCTGTGACAGAGGTGGAGGCTGGCTCCCTCCAGGTGGTGGCAGGTGGTCTCCGGGCACCAGCGGGGCGCGATAGCGGTCGGCTGGGATCTTATTCATCGGTGGGGGCAGGGTGCTGCAGTTGGCAGATGACCATCCGTCAGTGGATTCTGCGTAGGATTCCTGATCGCTGCTGAGGCCCTGGAGGTGGCTGTGGTGGTGCTGCTGACGCCAGTCTCTCAACACATGGACTGGTAGCCACCTCTGCGGTTCCACCCCTACTGCTCCTCCAGCCCCTCTCCATTCTCCTCCCCCAACAGCTCCTCCCCGCTTCCCTGATGAGTAGTGGTGTGGGTTGACCCCTCGTGAGTGCCTGACAGGGACATCAGGGTGAGATAAGGGGAGAGGGTGAGGAAGATCAGCCAGGTGGGGGTCATTACGATAGTGGCCATTTCTCAGCGTTGGAGGAGGTGGATGAGAAGCTGCTGCTCCCAGAGTGGGACTCCAAGCCTGCTGCGATGACGGTGGGCTGTCCCAGTGGCGCGGCCCAGAGACGTGGTTGTGATTTGGAGGACCTCCAAGGTCAACTAAAAGCACTCTGTTGCTCTTTTCCTCTGGTAAAAAGTTGCCAATCCCACTATCGCTGTTGCTACTGGTGCTGTGGTTTTGCTGGGCATCGTTGTCTGGGTCATGGAAAGCACGGGCGCGAACCCCTTCGATGTTGTCTCCCATGTCCCGGTAAAGGACAGAAACAAACTGGAGGAGAGGCTGAGAGCTGGGTGGGAATTCCAAGCAGCCACCTGTGTCTGGGTCAGGGGTACACTCAAAGCCAAACCTCCTGGCAACACCCAGATGGACCTGAGGAAGTAAAAGTTACTGAGAGTTTGTCCTACTGTAATGCAATACAGAAAGAGTAGCTGCTAATAAATCTTTGGCTTACAACCATTGCTTCGACTAGAACAAATTACCCTAAGGTTCACCAGTAACTGATTGAGTACTTGATCACTGTGTTGTAATATTACCCATGCCATTAAAAAACAAAACAAAAAAACAGACATTCTGCAGATATTTCCTTCCCATCAGTTTAAATTGTAACGCTTACTTGGTGGTGACACAGATCTGGGTCCACAATAAACACATGACAAGAAGTCCTTAAACTCCCCTCGTCATCTCGTGCAATGTTGAAGTGCCTATCATCATGGTCGTCTGTAGCTTGCATCGTTACCAGTCCGAAGAATCGCCGGTCATCGGGACAACATGCACTGAAGGCTAGTTTTTCTGCAGGATAGGTGGCCAGGACCTGACCTCTGTCACTGCACAGACGCACACTGTCATGCATAACCTGGTAGGATATAATTAATGCATGTTACCAAACTTGATACCAGGGAAAATATGGTTAACAATAATAACACAATCACATTAAAATTAACACAAGGGGGGAAAAAAAAGAAGAAACCTTCACCTTCATGAGGACCAATGAATGAATCTTTTGCTCAGCCCGGAGGCGCCTCATGCTCCCTCTGATGGCCTGCAGACTGTCACTTTCTAGATTTGTGCCTGTGGAGGCGAGCTCAATGGAGCCCAGATAGCCGACAATCATTCCCACATTGAGGATACCCTCACTGGGCTCTAGGCCCAAGTCGCCACCATCTCCATCATCAACATCCTGCTCTTCATGGTGTTGAAGGTGGAGGTGCTGAAAGTCTGATTCTAGGAAGACCGAATCATCATTCAGAACTTGGGCCATCTCCTCTTCAGAGAGCAGGTTTGGGTTGCTCTGGGAACGTGAGGAATTCCGATATGCTGGGAATTCGGAATCAGACAGCGGACGTGGCTTTGACGAGGACGTACTTACTCCAGGTCTCTCTTTGTCTGAGCTGCTGGAGGAGTGGCTGGAGTTCTCAAAGATCATGTTAAAAATTCCTCCAGACTGCAGCTCTGCCACCACCTTCTCTGCCCGGTTGATGCCCAGCTGCTTAGTGTCCAGTTTGGGTTTGTACCAGCCTCCACGGGCTCCACACCCTGACCTGCTGTTGTTGTTATTGTTAACACTGTTATCATATAAACCATCCAACTCATCATCACTGGAGCATGAGTCCAGGTAGGATGCCGCCATTGTGTTGCTGCTATGGTGACGACCGCCAGCAGAGCGTTGGTGGTGTCGCCTGTGACGTTCTCCCTCAGCGATTACTAGTTTCAAAACACCAGAGCAGCGTCCGATCAGTTTGACCACATCTTCGTGTGACGCCTTGGAGACGTTGATGTCATTCACAGAGAGGATGTAGTCCCCGGAGCGCAACCCCACATAGTCAGCAGGGCTTCCTTTCAGGATGCAGCTAAGGACACAAGGGCTTTGGCCTGACAGCGTAAAGCCATACCCTGTTCTCCCTCTTGCTACCTCCACAGCCCGTATACAACCCTGCTGAGACTGAGGGAAGTTCAGACCACTGCCACCGATGGGGCGCCTTTTGCATGACACATCCATTTGCCTGGACATTGTGCCAGGAAATTTTCTCTTGTCCATTTATTCAGTGAGTTTCAATTTACATTTGTCATTGTAGGTCCCTAATCTCTACTAAAGCAAGAACGCAGCGTGCCTCCAACGTCTTCTCGTCAAGCAGCCCTGGCGTCAGATTGCTACGAAAAATGAGCAGCAGTTCAAAATGCAGCAGGTGGGTGAGAACCCAAGCCTCAGCTTTGGCACCACCTTGCTAGGCCTCCCATCCTGGTGTCACCATCTTTTCTCCAGGCAGGTTACCTAAAGTACAAAAGAACAGAACCAAATCAATCATGGCCGATTTCTTAACCCTAACATGCTTAACATGTTCTTAACATGTGGGCTTCTACACCAAATGCTCTTGGGCCCATGTAAAGTGTTCTATCAGATCACTGGAGGTTGGGAGGACACAGCCACACCTATAAAGGCTGCAGTCACCAGTTCTGTCAGGTCTACAGAGACCCAGCCCAGCACACCTGTGCGGTGCAAAAACTTCACAGCTCCCCCCCCCCCCCCCAAACAACTTTCGCTTTTGTTTACGTTAAATAAAAAATCAGTGTGATAAATGTGAGCACATATGTTTTAACTCTTGTTAGAAGGACACTGACATTAGCTGGGACTAGCTGACGCGTTACCGTTAGTTTAGTTAGCTGTGCATGCTAGCAGAGTTATCCCTGCTTGAACAGTGCTGTGAGTTAACACCCCAAACAGCGCGTTTATTACTTTACGCTGAGAAACGCATGCTTCTTCTCAGCTTATGGAGTTACTGTAAGTTTTCTCTTTTTTTTCTTGCCGTGACTCGCTGTTCAAAAGCGCATCCACCCGTGCTTAAACTGTAGTCCCGCCCCTCGATTTCCAGATCTTTGGAATGTCGGTGCGTAACCGTGGCAACGGCGGCGTACACAAACTTTCCCATCTTGTCATTGGCTACCCCAGTTGTCAATCGGATAGCGAACAGTTATGCGGACAAATTGACAAAAGTTAGATAGAGAAATCACAAATAATAAAAAAAAAAGTACTAACGGTAGACGATTCCACAGGTGTCAGAAACGCAGCGGGAGAGCGAACTCTGCAGCTGCTAGCTTGTTTAATCACGGGGAGTTTTATTGGAAGCACAGCAAATTATCTATGTCTTTATAAGCAGAAAACAGCACGAAGCGAAAACAGCTGGCTAAAGTGGTTGTTAAAAAAAAAGTAGGGATGGCTAAGTAAGAGGTGGATGCAGGTCTTTTTCATGTTCCGACAAAGATGTTTGGAGCAGACGGTTCACTCAACACGAGATTAAATTCTGACTTACTTGTCGGTGTCCGGCGGTGATGCTCCCCGAGAAGTTTCCATAGTTGCGTAGCTAAGGTTAGTTGGGTAAACTCAGGAGCGATGGGTAAACAAAAGAAAAGGCTGCACCATCTGGCGAAGTAGCCTTAAGAGGAGGAGGACTGGAGGAGAGGGAGGTGTGTTTAGAGTGGGCAGCGGAGGAGGGTGTACAGATGATTGGAGGGGGGACTTTAACAGCCGAAATGATACAGAATTAAAGTTCACCAACTTCGTAGCCATGTCATTTCATGTAACAGTGCGATCCAGTTGATTGAACTTAACCAAAACCCGCAATATTGTGCAATTTGAACTAAACCAGCCAGAAATCTGCCAAAGTGTGGAGAAGTGTGCAAAAAGCTAAACTATAACATCCAAATGCGTTCTAAACTGGAACAAGTTATAGTTCACTAAACTTAAAAAATAAAAGCTAACGGTGTGTGTGGAGGGTGGTGCACTCAGGATGTCTACATTACTGAATCAATTTTTATTTTTTAACCCAGAATTTATTAAATATTTAGCCTAAAAAGTATCCTGCTTATTAGTAATTCAATTTGAAGTTTAACAATGAATCCACCAATTTAAAAAAAAAAGAAAAAAAAGATTACACATATAAAATTATAACAGCTCTGACTGGAACAACTGGTTAAAGCACACTAGACTTACTGCTTTAATACTTTAGGCTTCATCACATCTCTATGTGGCTCCACTGATGTGCAAAAAGAAATGCTACAAGAAACCCCATCAGTTGTCAGCTACTACTCTTTCAGATGATGTGATGTAAACTTCAGCTATAAGAAGCATCTACAGTTGCTTAACACCTGTGCCATCCTGATTTCAGTGCTTCACAAACCATATGGCAGCTGCCTAGTAATCCTGCTAATATCTTTTAATCAGGAACACCCATCTTAATGATGCTGTAAAATAAGAGCATGCTTTCATACAGTGTGGTCTATAAAAAGGAATTTTACTGCCTGGCTGAGAAAAGGAAATTGTACAAAATGTGATAACTTGACCGTGTAATCGGTCAGTTAGTTTTACGGTGTGGACCTTCACATGAGCACATCTCTCAGTTCCTTGTGTCCCCAGATTGGCTTGACCGCTTTCTGGTTAATTGAAGTTGGCTGGCAACAGCTTGTTCTTTCTGGATAAGACGAGGACGAGGCAGAACATTTTAAACGTCTGTCACCCGACAGGTTGATCGTGTTTGAGACAGACACACAAGAGGTCCTGTGGGTACAAAGCAGCCATGATTGTAATACTGTTATTTGCAAACACATAGAGCACCTTTAGCTGGTTTACAGTCAGAGTTGTTATCTGTGACTTACAACTCTCACTCAGCAAATCAAATCTCACAGCGGGGTTACATGTTTAAATAATTTATTTCTACAACAGATCATATGCAGTGATTAATCTCTTTGAAATATTAAAATTAACAAATACACAATCTCTTCCAGTCATATTTTTACAGGCAAATGTAAATAAAAGAGGGGGGAAAAAAAAGATGTGGACACTTCAGGTTCTTTCAAAGATCCTGCCTGAAGAAAATGTAAAGAAAAGCATTTCATTTTCAGTCTACCACCTTTAGAATCAGGATTATGGGAAGTCGTTGCCAAATTAAGCCAAGTGTCAACATACAAATCGACCTTGGCAGAGGTTTCAAACCACGATTCTCAGCTTTATCCGAGAACAGTGACTACATTTTTTTCTGAACGATTTATTCCTAATGTGGAACAAAATAAAGCCTTCACTGGAAGCGTTAAATCAGAGTAACGGGAACTTTGTTGACAGCCCCAAAGTCCATCTCCCCAAATCACAAAAGACCTCTGCATAATCGCATTATCCCCAGCAGGGGTCCCCTGCTCTTTTCCTTCCAGAAACTAGCTGAAAAATCTACATTTTATCAACCGCATTTTTGAGTTTTCCTTAAACGTCGAAAGTAGTGTGTAGATTAGAAAAAGACTTTTCCCATCATCTTTAATTTCTTTCTCCCCACCCCAAGAATTCGAAATGACTTTGAAAGCAGGACTCATTTAGGCTCCTTTAATCTGCTTCAGCGAGGCCTCACATTGGAATTTCAACAGCTGCAGAGGACTCTGTCATTCATTGTGTGAATACATTATTTTCTCATGATCAAAGGAAACCAGTCGCCAGCTTTAAGACTGGTGAGCAGTTACACATTTAGCATACAAATCACTGTGATGTTTACTTTTAATGTACTGCAGCACTCATTGCGTATAAAGAGAGCGTCTAACATCAACATCAAAAGAACTTTTTTTTCTCTTTGTTTTTTTTGTTTTTTTTAAGTGCCGTGTGTATTTAATATTCTGCACAAAGACAATGAATAATGAAGTATTTACTGCTCTAACTGAGACGAAACAATATTTTAAAGCTCAACAAAAAACAGACAAAGAACTCCTGCTGTGACGTGGCACCGCTATGCTACACTTCCTCATCTGTTGATTTGTCAAAGCTGCTGTTGGTCGCTAAGGTTACAAGGCTCCCTTTGGATTGTGTTGCATCTCTTCCACACAAGTCAACCGTACCCATGGAAATACAGTATTAAAGACAGAAAGAAAATAGCCGTAATGCTAAGCATGCTTTCAAGCTTTCAGTGTATAAGACAAACATATTCAGTCTTTTATCTAAGGCAAGTGTATGTACAGAGTAACAAAGCCCAGCACACTCCCAGGCAGCTCGAGGTCAAGTCTTTAATAAAACACTAGAAGCTTGCAGCTTTCCGCATTCTGACGATTATTCGCTAATTTTTCATTTTCTCCTGTGCTCGTGCGCGTTAGGACAAAAGAAAATGGCATCACATTATCTTACCGTCTAAGTCCTATCGTTTTTACAGTTCTCATTTCATCATGCACCATGGCTTTTATGTTGCTATACAATTACTTTTTACAAGATATGAAGGTGACTATTTTACGAGGACTGTAAATCACTTCCAGTCTTATTACAACAATAATATAGTCACATCTTACATCCTGAGAATTAACAAAGGTACAAGAAAAAGACAGGTGGAATCATTCAGGTGCACTGAGGAGCAAACAAGACTGCAATGAAAACCAACAAAACAACAACAACAAAAAGACTAGACAGACGTAAGCAAGGTAATACAAATCAAAAGGGAATCTTTTGCTCCCTCTGCTACTGTAGCTAAAAAAAGGAAAGAAATGAAGACAACATCACTGCAATTTTGATAATTTTGGTATTTTTCCATGCTTGACAGTTTCCGCTGTTATGTCAGTGCAGATATATGGAAATGTGGCCGAGCGCTGGTTATAAGTTAGGTACGTTTTTCCCCTCCCTTACAAACAAAATCCATGAACAACTTCTGCTGGGACAAATTAAACTGAAAAACCAATCCCCTGGGAGAAAAAAAAAAAAGACCCCCCAAAAAATAAACAGACGCACACAAAAAAAAAAAACTATGGCTATTGGTGCTCATTCTTCCACCTAAAATATTTTTCTATTTAACTAAAGTGTGTGAATGACCACAAATAACTTAAACACATAAAGAAATGTACTCATCAACTTCAAGCAGGTGTTTCTGACTTTTACGTGTCAGCCCATTGTCAGCATCCTAACCAGACCTTAAGCACACGACTCACTGAAAAATAGATGCACTGAAACTTTAAATACTTTTCTATTTTTGTTTACTTTACTAACATCACAATACTCAATCCCCACAAGTTCCCACAGGAAAATAAACTCATCCAATTCTTTATTTGATGATCGTCATCTTCATGGGCTTTTTTCTTTACTAAATATCTCAAAAGGTGCTGAGAGGGAAGTGTTGAAGGTGCAGTCATGTCTCAAGGAATCATCTGAGGGGAGTGGGTGGGGTCGGGTGGGTGCAATCTCCACACAGATACAGAAGCTTGCTGTTCCTCGTCAGAGAATGCTCCTTTTACATTTAAACACAGCCTAATATTGAATTCAGGTTGGGGTTTTGTTTTTTTCCCTCATCCTTTTAATACTCGCTCCACTGAATTTGTTGCCGTGGGTTCAGTAGTTCTACTTATCTCATTATCATTGAAAGGGCAAAAAGGGATGAAGCTACAGTCGTTTTTTCCTAATAAAACATTCTGTTCTTACCCTTAGTCACAATTCATCCAGGAATTATAAATAGAGATCTAATTTCCCACCCTACCACACCTCACTTGAAACCACTTTTCTCCCTGTGCTTCCATGCCCTTCTCTGTCTGTTGCCCTCAGAGTGATGTATCCTGATGGACTGACTGCAGACAGCCCAGCAGCTGGTAATAAGGGCTGCCTGGCGAGGCCACAGTCTCAAATACTGACTGGAAAGCTCTGCGGTCCAGCTCCTCGTCAATCTGATGCCGGTAGAAATCCATGGCAACCAGGCAGAACAGGTTAACATCCACCACCTCACTGGAGCCCATTCGGCTGATCACGTGTGGCAGTCTGGTTAAAAGCGGGTAGGTTAAGGACAACAGATCACACTGTCTGCAAGCATCAGCTAAGTTGTGCTGCATTCACGCGTGTGTGTGTAAAATTTAGAAAGATTTAACAGGTCTGTCTTGTAAGACAGTGTCAATGGGGCTACTTGTATAAGTAAAGGTAAAAAAATAAACACTTAAATAATTCTAGTGCTATAGTTAAATGTTTATTACACATTTAACTATAGCAGTGTTTGCAAAGATGTGATTTTTGTAAATGACCAAAAAAACAAAGTCAGCTTCAGAGTCACCACACTTCACTGACCAAAACAATTTGATCTTCACAATGTTTTTGCAGAAAACAGGAGCTGGAGCTCACGTTGAGATTTTTGTTTGCATGCATTAGTCTGGACAGGACCTCACCACTTCAAATACTACTGTAACAAAACACAAAGTAATCAATCGTGGCAGCAGTAGGCAAACAACTCCTGTGTTTTGTCAGGTAAAATGACTCTGAGTATATCAGAGTTTCTGATGGTAGTGAAAATGTTCTAAATATAATTATACAATGATTATTTTATGAGGCTTAAATCTATTAAACTGCTGATCATGCTGTCATTTCTCCTATCTCCTGCCCCCAATGCAGGTAACACAACAACTGTGGATCAGAAGCTCACAAAAAGAAGCTAAACTCTAATTATTTGATCACAGTTCACAGAGTAAACTGTTTGACTAAAACATTAGAAATAATTAAAGTAAAGCGTTGTTACAAATCACTGCAACACTGAGACATCAGCTGCTGCTGCTTCTACCACCACCCAGCCACTCCGGTCCAGTCTCCTGCTTGTGAGATCTTTTACATGGTATGTAAGGATACAGTGCTGAGATCCACTGGGAGGTGGAAGCAGACACAAAGAAGCAGGAGAGGCTCCACATGGCCATGGCCACTGGTGTCCTCTGAGTGAAGTTGGACAATGACAGGAGCACCCAGTCTCGCACCATAGAAGACTGGCCTGTAGCGTGGAGTGTCTGGAAAACCTGCATATGAGAGCACAGGAATAGGAAATTTTTAAAAAGTTCTGTTACATTTCCAGCATGAAGTGGTTTTTGAAATCTGTGTCTGTAAATTACAAAGATCTGAAATAAAGAATGAGTATGCAAGAGTTATACTTTATAATGAAAGGTTAACTTTTCGATATAATGAATCCTTGACTCATTGCTCTCACTCGAATTCAAGTGTTACTAACTGCGCTGAAATGTACCTTGATTTACATTTTTGGGAAAATAACAAGAACTCACTGTATTTGTTCCAGTGTGATGTTGTAAACAGGACAGTTATAGTGCAGCACTTGTGTGATCAAAGAAATAAATTAAACAACTAAAAGCCTGATGTACAAGATTTTCGTTTTTTAAAAAATGTAAACATTTTGCTTGTTTTGTTGATGTGAATGTACTCGTGTTCTGCTGCTGACCTTGTAGACCACTGTCGCCATGAATTGCGGATAAGGCTGCTGATTAGACAGGAACTCTCCTATGACCTTGTTCATGACGTCCTGTGGCGGAAAGAAGTCATCCAGAAACTGTGGCAGAATCCTGGACACCACACGAGCCTCACTGGGTAAACCCTTCCTAATCCTACAAACAGGAAACACCAGAAGAAGAGCAAATCAAGACTGGAAACAAAATAAGTTACAAAAGAAAGTCAATCTGTTGCAACAATCTGATCATTTTTTAAAGTAATAAACTAACAAAAGATTTTTTTTAAAGTTTCATCTTTCCAACTACAAAAGCTATTTGTATGATGGCAGATGTGTGTGTGTGTGTGTGTGTGTGTGTGTGTCAGAGTGTAGCAGCAGTGTACCTGTCAAAGAGCACAGAGACCCTCTCCATGGCAACAATGATTGACTCGCTGTCTGGGGCCTGAGGGTCAGAATGGGCGGGGCGGCTGGCAGGACTGGCTTTCTCCTTGCCTGAAGAGAAACCAACATGACCCGCCGTGACGCCCACCGCCTCCGATACAGCAGAGTCAACCTGACCTCTAACCCCTGTCACGTCTGAACCCGACGTAAGCACAGCTGAGAAGACGAGAAGGGGGGTGGCACCGGTTGAACCAGTGGGGCAAAGGTTAGAGCGGAAGGCGGGAAACTCATATCACAAGATTCAGATCAGAATTTTGTTCATCTCAAACAGAAAATTTGTTAATTTATGGGAGCTACTTTAAGTCAAATTACATTCTTAAGGTTTTTTTCTGTAAGTGACTGGTGTTTAAAGGATTCGGGAATTTAAATGCCATGCTTCCTGGGCACTCACTGCTGTGGCCCAAATGTGCTTCAGTTTGTACATACAGCACAGAGAGATATACAAAAATTTATTGAACCAGTTTGCATTTAAAGGAGCTGGGGTTTTGTCAAGGAATTTGCTGGCTAGCCTAAGCAACAGAACTTCATATTAGTGAATTAGCATAAAGACGAGGGCACGCTAAGAGCTGGTAGAGTTAGTAAGGTCCAGCGTAAGGGTTAGAGGTAGGTATACCAGAAGTACAGTATGTATAACATCTATTACATGCAGGAAGCAAGCGGGTGTACAAGCGTTATGTTCAAAATGAAGTACTGCCAAGTTTTAAAATGCAGTTATGCTGTAATAGAGACATAATGAATGAAATCACTAACAAAAGGTATGCTGTGATTCTTAGTGAGAATGTGTTAGTAGTGGTAGCAAGTGTAAAGAGGCCACAGGAAAAGAGCACAATGCAAAACTGCTGGTGTATTTGTAATGATTCGGTTTCAGATAAGGGATGAAGTGAACCCAGTAAACATTTTAATTACAGAATTAGCGCTGCTGTTTTGGACACTAGAAACACGTTTTCTTTCACTCTACCTGAGCTCACTATCTCAGTAACAGCACCGCCTCTTTGCTCTTTACAGTGTTAAACAGACTCTGGCTCAACGTTACACTGTGCTAGCGTCATGATCACTGCTGCTGTGTTATCAGTGCTTTTGTTTAAAACTGGGTCCTGCGTGGGCTTAATGTTGTCGGACTCTTTATTCATACGCTGCTCCTAAATATCACGTTATCAACGTCAGCACGCTACTATGCCGTGCTTTAAATGAAGCATTGAAGTACAAAAGGAATTTGTGTCAGGAATTTTTTGTAATCGAATTATTCAAATTACTTGATGAATTGTTGCTGCCCTATTATATACATATACACAAACCACCAACAACAATACGAGATGCTTGCTAAAGCAGCGTGCACAGTCATTCATAAGTTTGTCAGTTAGCCATTTACTAGGCTTAGAGACAGCTATGCATTCCTCTCCACTTTTAGCCTATAGATTATGAATACTTGATCAATTAGATCCCTCTACATTCTTGTTTTCTAACTGACTATCGCAAAGGCAAATCATTTGTATGTGGGGTATGGGGTCTGACTCTTTGAGGGGGACAGTACACATTACATAATGTTAGTAAGAAGAGGGTCAAGGATTAGTCCGGAGGGATTAAATGGGGGGGGGAAAGCTCACTGTGGCAAAGCATTTAAGTAGAAAACTTAAAGACCTGCAAGTTTATCTGTTTCTTTGAAAAGACCTGATGCAAAGTATTACATCAGAGTTAGCCAGCTAGCTTGATGCTATAGCAGGTTTGGAGTTGCTTGGGAATGCAGCAACACGAACACCAGTCCTAATTGTGCATACCAGTGATTAAGCCAGGATGCCAGCAACACATTTTTGATGATGTTAAAGTTAGCAGTCATGTTAAAGCTTTGCTTACCAGTATACATGCAGGTAAGCATGAGGCCCAGAGCAGCCATGGCTCTGTGTGGAGATGGCATGTTGACTCTATCCACGCTGAGTTTGACCAGCGCTTCACCGTCCATCCGTGACAACTGCTCTGACAGAAGGAGGCGCTCAAGACCACGAAGCACGCAGTGATAGATGATGGAGGGAGTGGAGTCCTCACTGGCTGACACCATCACGCCACATAACTAGAAGACGAAGATGAGGAAGAAGACGTTATTAGAAAGCGCAAAAGATAAAGGACATATGGCACTAAATCAAAATACTTTTTTTTCTTCAAGATACTTAAATATATATATTTTATGTTTTTGCTTTCATTTTATTGTGCAATATGTGAGCTTCCTGCAGCCATTTTCACTTCTGAACTCTGGACAGCATCAGGAGAATCAGATCAGGACACAGGAAGGAGGTCTGCTTCTTGTTCTCACTACAGGAAATACTCTGGTTTAAGCAAGGATGCTGCCTGGAGAGAGCGCGCAGGTGGCAGAATACATGACATCCTCTCGACAGAGGTCAATGTGCCACACAATTTCCTCCATGGTCACATGTGCACAGTCAGACATCAGTCAGACTTTGTACTTTGAGCTAGCAGGGTAAACATCATTTACTGCCCAGCTGTCAGATAATTTGATTTATTTTACTTTACCTGTATTATTCCAGCCATAAATTCAGCTCCCACATCTAAAGGGTAGTTCTCCATCATGTAGAAAGCCACTGCACACATCACCAACACATGCTGCTGGTTATGCAGGTTCACACAGCTGCAGAATAGAGATGGGCGACACACAGCAAGTAGAAAAAAATCATTATAATTAAACAGAAAAATATACATTCCAGTGGCTACAGATGAAAGTAAATGACAGCATAAAGTGTTAATAAGACACTGGGCTAGAACAGCTTCAGTAACAATAATCTCTGAAACTCCAGAAGTGTTTCCGCAATGGTGAGAGTTCTAGCTAAAACGCAGGTCCAAAACATCCCATAGTTGGAAGATCTGCTGGCAGCAAATACTACAGCGTGTGATTCATATCATTTCTATACTCCAACCTGTCAGTGATCCTAGAATGCCCCATTGTCATTCTGGAAGACAACACACACGTTATCCCATGAAGCATTTCTATCTTAAAGGTGATCACTTAGTATTAATCTCCTTTCGGTCTACAGATGGATTTAACCCTGCAAGCAACTTGGTGCATTTAGCAAAACAGATACCCTCCCAGTAGGAGGTCAAGAGTTCTGGTTTTCCTCTTAATCCGCCACTGTCTGTATTTATCTGAAATGTAAAAAGCAGCATCTAAAGGCCAACAGTTGCACTGCACTCTTGGTTCCATCGCTGTATTAAGCTGGATGAAAACTAATTAATTCACAGATCCTCTTACAGAGGAGGAAGGTGGGGTGGTCACACACACTGACATTAGACACATTAGTTCCCAAGACTCTTTCATCACTTAAGCTCATTAGAAGATGAGTTAAGGCCAACGTCTGCACAGGCATGACATTTATACTCACTGAGCAACAGCCTTGAGGTTGGATAGAAGGTACTCGGAGACTGTGGGGATGAGCTGTTTAGCTGTGTCATCCAGAAGGTCACATTCCAACACGTACAGCACCCCGTGCAGGGCTCCCATGCGGCTGGGAAGGTGAGTGCTGCGCAGGGTCGTCTCCAAAAGGCGACACACGGGCTCGGCTATTACCTTGTCCTATAAACGTAAATTTAAAAGTTTTATATAGTGGGAGCAGTGGCGTGCTGCTATATTGATAACTCAAACACATCTTGAACCATCTCAGGTCCCATCACACACAGCTCCTCTCACCATGCCCAAAACAGCTGCTGCCTTGCAGATGGCCGGCACAAGGTACTGATTCAAGATCTCATCCTCGGGTGGATGGTGCTTCTGCAGCTCCATCAGGGTGGAGAACATCATATCAAACTGATTCCTTTCCGTGAACAGATCTGACACTGCCAGCAGCTACAGGGAACGACAAGAGTGTACAATCAGCTGACAGAGTAAGCATGGCTCTGGTCTCAGGCTCATTTCGAGCTGCCAGAACAGACAAGGCGGCATAAATTTTAATATGTCTAAATTAAAGAGTAAAGTTTCACCTAAGTGTATTCTGTCACATCAGTGAAGGACAGTCTACTGGTCTTTAAGATCAGATATTTAGGTGAATGAGTTTTAACTAAGCACATGCATCATATCTCACCGATCGGACCACTTCACTGACGAGGATGGTTGGGGTTCTCCTGTTACTTGGAGAGCTGGGGATCAGCCACTGGCTGTAGAGCTCCAGGAGAAACTGAGAACATGAATGAATATCCACGCCTGCACGGTGTTTTCTGAAAGAAACAAACAGTCAATTAGAGTGTCTCATCTTAACTTACAACAAGATGCCTCCTGTGCACTGAAGGAATGTGTACACATATGTATTATGTTGTGTTTATTTGACTAACCTAGAGTTTATAGGAGATAAAGGTGGGGAGGTGGGCGCCGGAGTGTCTGCCTCATCTTCTTCATCCTCACCCCACTCTTCCTCCCTGAGAGGCGTGATGTTGTTACCCAACCACACTGAATGGATGGAGACCTGGAGAGTGACATGCCAAGTAAAAAAAACAAACATATTTGTTCATAATGTTAAAAAAAAGAATAACTGTTGCCCTGCTGACAACACATACATTGTTCCTAAAAAGCTCCATTACAGTTTACTCTTTCCTATGTTTCCTACCTGCCCCAGTTTGTATTCCATGTTGCCCATCTCCCTCTCTGTGTTGATCTGAAGGAGCAGTTTCTCATGGCTGATCAGCGTACCTGCTGAAACAAATAAGTCAAGCAGTTACTTTACAAATACATTTTAAGAAGTGGTTGAGGCTAATGAGAGTGTGACTGCACTTTTTCTATTACCTGCAGAAGCTGCTGATAGTGAGGGCACAGGATCCCAGGCATGGTATGGGTGGTATGTATGGACGTTGTCCCTTTTTGACACAAGCGCTTGAATCTCTCTCTCCACCTCACCTCTAATCACTGCAAGTTTCCTTCCAAACCTGAGCATAAACATTAGCAAAAGGGTAAAAAAAATCTGTCACTTGCTCATTTTAGGCAGCTGCACAGTACACAAATATTACATCCATAACTACCGTGTTTCCAGGGCTTTTAGGCTCTTGTTGCGAGGCTGCTGTTCCAGACAGCTAACTGCTGGGTTGCCAGGAGTGGGAAGGGTCATGGCACTCAGCACCAGGCTGGTGATGGCTTGCACTGCTAACACATTCAACTGGGTACGCTCCAAGTCCTCCTAGAGAAAAACAAATAAGAAAGACATACAATAAGAAGGCAATAGGAACAGATGTATTGTCTTTTTGCAAGGCATCATAATATTTAGAGCATGTGCTAAATGACACATGACAAAAATATAGACTATTACATACTCCAATATAAACAAATAGTTCAGTTCATATGAGCATGCTGCAAAGTTTGTACTTCCCAGTAACATTTCTAGAGTTCAAGTTGTGTGCATACCTCCTGTTGCGGGTCCTCCTCCTGGTCTTTAGTGATGGGTTGGGTGACCAGCACCCCTAGTAGAGTAGCCCAGGTCTCCTCAAATTGAGTCCTGCTGCTCCAGCCTAAACAACCAAAAAGCCACACAGATGCTTAATGCATAGGGCTTTTATAAAAAAACAAAAAATGTATATGTATAAAAAGTAATTTAAAAAGTGAAAGCATCATCGATGTGTTAAGAATGGACTGATTGTATGTTTCTGTACCCAATGTATTGATACGGTAAAGAAACTCTCTGAAGACATCCTTTTCCTGAAGGAAGTCCACAGGGATCTCAGGCAGCGTTGTGCCGAACTCTCCTCCTGGCTGAGGGGACCAGCCCAGTTTCCAAACCTAAACCACAAAGACAGAGCATATAAACAGATTTTTTTTAAAAAGAAGAAGAAATAGATTTTAATTATGTGTTAAATTCAGTTACCTACTGGCACAACCTCTTTCAAAAACTCACCAGTGGAGGTACTCGGGTGTAGCTGTTGACCAGAGGAAGCCGAGACAGACTGATAACAATGTTGCGCAATGTTGGTGTGAGAAAAGTGGGTAAAATGGAGTTTCTACGATGACCAAGGGAAAGGATGCTCGGCAGACCCTCCACCAGCTCAGCCATGATCTCACACGCTTGCCACTCACACATGTCTGTAACACAAAGACTTAAATGTTACCCTAAGGCTTTCATCTGAGAAGAATTACTCACAGCAACAACAAAAAAAAAAAGATGACTGCAATAATAAAACTACATGAAACAACCCTGAACTTTAACTCTGTGTCTAATTCGATTCTTACGGTCAGCATGTGCTGCATCCACTTGGTCTCCATCATCTTTTTCTCCTTTTGCCATTTTCTTCTCTTGATGCAGCAGCTGGTCACCAGGACTCACAGCCACTGCGAGGGAAAGGCGAAAGACTTTTAATTAGCAAAGATATTACAAAAAAGTGCAAAAATACATCTTTCTGCCTTGATTACCTGCAACAATAATAAGGCGAAGGCAGTAAATGAGGGAGCAGGTATGGGTGGTGTACTCTGGAGTGGAGAGCTTGTTCCAGACGCAGGGCTGCTGCAACGCCAGACACAGGCAAGAAAGTGCCCACTGCAAGTCCACGCTCAGGGGCAGCCGGTCCTGGAGCAGACGCCACACTACAACCTGTGTAACCATGATGTCACATTCACAAAGGTTTAAGACAGTTGTAAAGAAATCAAAGGTTGTGCAAAGCAGTCATATCATACTAATTTGATATGGTCTTCAAGCTTTAATTTTCTGAAATCAAATCAAAAGATACATTTAATCTAAAGCATCAACAAACATCATTCAACGAACTTAGTGGGCTACAAAACAATTTGCTTAGTCGTTTACCTCAGTGGCAGTGCAGGTGAAGGTGGTGATGAGGTGCTCCTTGTCTGAGGGAATATGTAGTGAAGAAGGGAGCTGGCTCACACTGAGCAGGTATTGAGATAGTGCTCTACAGAGTGACAAAACTCTGGGGTAGAACCCTGGTTCGTCTGAAACATACGGTAAAGAATTTAGGAAAATAATGAATCAAAACTTTATTTTGAATTAAATTTAATTAAAAGACTCCAGTGAACAAAAACCCAGACAGAACAGATACTTGTGGGGTTTTTTGCTAACTTTTTTCTGATCCATTTTTCCCCTCCTTCCCAGTCTCACCATACACATCGCCCAGCTGGTCCCAGTAGGGCTGGGGTTGGGACGGTGGCAGAAAGGACTGGTGAGGTGCAGGAAGTGACCCGGTGACCCCTGCTAGTTGTTCGAGGGTCACCTGCAGCGCTGTCTCCAACAAAAGTGACCCCTGACCGCGTGCTAACCGCTGCATTCCCATACTCAAGCATGGACAGAGAAGGCTTAGATTGAACTCCTGGGGAAAAAAATGACAGAATTCCAGGTTCATATGTGAAATCCTAAAAAGAAGCCCTAATATACAGGAATTAACATATTTAAGATTTTTTTATCATCACTGTGGGCTAATGTTTGCGCACTGGAGCACCAATGTGTCCGGATGCTTCTATTATCCATAGAGATTGACAGACCATGTGACTTTCGCGCATTGCATGCCGGGAACTCGTAGCAAGTTGTCATTCTTGTCATTCTCCGGTTCCAATACCTTCTTGCTTGTTCTTTGTCCCCCAAAAAAGTTATGTACAAAACGAAGGATATAACCTATATCACCAATTATGTTATGAAAAATGATGTATTAACTACTACAAAACACTGACGTTTGTGGGAATGTTTGGAGCAGACTAACATGTGAGCTGGAGTGTTCTGGGACGTTATATTTGGTCTTCGAATGGCTGCAATCCAGGCCATCCGTCAGCTCTTTGTTACTTCGGAAACATGGCTCGAACAATTTCTCTTCAACGACGTAATCCGATAACAACCGATCTCTTTACCCATCAGCTTCCCGTGGCTGTCATGCGACCGACTATTGCAGTTAATAATACAACAGCTTCTTGCCATTTTTTGTGTTTCTTTTTATCGCTGTGTAACTGATTTCAATTGAAAGCCCGGGTGCGCTAGTACCTCTTGCCACCAGTTCCCAGAATTCTTTGCGGTTTTACCCCTGAATGACGTCACATTTTCAATCTCTACAGATTACGATAAAATTTAAGTGCATAATAAGACTGTGTGTACGTTCTTTACCTTGCAGCTCATGACACTGAAGAGATCAGCAGGAGGTAGTTTGGTAAGAAGTTCTGTCGTCTCCAACAGGCAAACATCTCCACGGAGACAGCACTGAGACTTCACCAGAGCCACATACCACTCCTAAAATCAAACAAACAAACGGGTAAACAGATGGTCTGCACAGTCTGACAAACCTGGATTATTAGATTCATCAAGTCTAGTTCCTCACCTTGTCTGCAATGACCAACTCAGGAGCGGGCGTAGGATCCCCGTCCAAAGGATGTGATGTCACTGGAGGAGTGGGACTGCTTGTGTCAACAACAGTGGCTCTGAACCTGTCCAGCAGGGAGTAGAACCTCTGATGTCTGGGACAGAAATAACCAAACAAAAGAATTTACAATTTAAAAAATAAATAAATAAATCAATTGAAATTTGTTTTTAGTTAACATATGGATATAAGAACCTGCAGATTCAGTACAGCCCTCTCAATAACCTACTGGCTAAATTAACTCAACACGAGATATCACATTTTAGTTTGTGTGCATTATTTGGGAAATCCAAACAACATACAATTCCTCAGTCTATCCTTTCAATGTGCTCTGAATAGGTGACTAATCCAAGGGCAAAACTAATTTCAACAGGCACAGTACACAGTACACAAGGTTTACCTCTGAGCTAAACCACTGTTCTGGAGATATTCTTGGATCCTATCCAGTTCCTCCACAGGAAGCTGTGCTATGCTGTTCTGAAGGGTGAAAGAATGAAAACAATCAGGGTTTTTAAACATACAAAACGTTTGACTTTAACAGTTCTTCCCATCTGATCACATTAAAATTCGAGAACAGGTCCCAAATTGGACCGGGAAAAACATAAGAAACATGTTCAGCTTTTAGATGCACTTCCAATGAAATACACACTTAACTAAAACGTACCTGTAAGGTCTCAGCCAGCAACATCTCTACCCTGCGACACGCCAGTGTGTCCACCATGCGAGCCAAAACTCGAAAGGGTGTATTAAGAAGCTTGTCAACATAAAGCATCAGTAGAGATCCAGACTGACTAAGGTGGATGCCTTCCAAACACTGTAAGGTCTTTTTCAACATGGTAGGCTACAAAGACGAAGAGAACGAGATAGTAAGGGAGGGCAGTGGGGCGTGAAATGAGTAAGATGCAGGGACAGGGAAGAAAGATAAATTGAGAATTAAAAAACAAAATAAAAATTTCAACCAGGCAGTCAAGAGATTAGAAAGATGAATAGGATGTTATCTTACAGTAGTGAGGTTGTCACAGCGGGACTGGATGGCCTGGATGAAGAGGCCACTGGCAGCAGAGTTGCGGTGGACAGCACTGATGAAGTCCTGCACTGGCGGCTCATGGGAAAGGCTGATGAGGTCACGAACATGATTGACAATCAGCCAGGTGAGATGCTCCGAGTCATGGAGATTCTGACACTACAAAGGTAAGAAAAAAAACAATACTTTTATTATGTAAAGCACTTACAAATCTAATTTACTTTTGCTCATTAGTGTTTGATTTAAATATTGTTCTTCATAGATAGTAAAGAGCAAATATACCCAAATGTAATTTTCAACATGTTTTCTAGCTGAGACTAGTATATCGTGATCTATGTATAATTTATCCCAACAGTATGATCCCATATTCTTAGTAATCTTACCACATAGTCACAGAAGAGGATTACAGCTCCCCTGCGTACAATCTCTCTGTTAACCATTGCTAACTGGGACTCCGGCTTGTCCTCTTCACCTTCCCCTGAGGAATGAGGGCTCAGCAGCTTTGTGGATGAGAGACTGTGTCGTCTGATAGAAAGAAAACAAGGCACAGTTTTAAAAAGGAGATGGTGCAGAGTTTCTCCTCATTTTATATCCTCATTGACTCATTTATAATAATTAAAAAGTGCACACAAATACACCTGACCCCAGTTAATCCCCTCGCACTGTTCTTACCTGGGTGTCTGATGAACCTCAGCCCACCAAGAGTAGTTGGTGTAGTTAATGATGAGAAGAACTTGGCACCAGAGGAGCACCAGGGATGGGTGGGTGGTGATGAGGCACTGTACCATGCTGTTCAGACCTTCTAAGGGGTAGAAGAGGTTGGCCTCTGTGGCTGTCTGTCCATTCTCACCCTTCAGGAGACGGCTGGCTGCAGCTGTGATCCTGCGAAACATTCCTAGGAGGGAACAAAAACGAAAAATAGATAAAAGAACTTAATCTGAATTATATTTGATATATTATTTTAAAATATCATACAGGGAGTTTGTGCATTTCCCTGATTTCACATGCTTACCACTTTTGAAGACGTGTATGAGACACATGAGCAGCGTGCCCAGCTGCTGGCAGTAGAAGGTGTGCTGCTGCTCGGTGATCTCCACTTTAACCTGCCTGGTTGAAATGTCATCCAACAACACACCTACAAGCTGGAGAAGGAATCTAGATGGGAGGTGGAAAAGAGAGAAGTGAAAGAAGGTAAAAAGGCAAGAAGAGTTAGACCCTTGTAGGCAATCTGGTAGCTGAGAAAACAGAGCAGAGTAGAAACCTTTCTCAGCCTGTTAAAGATAGTAAATAATAACCTGGCAAATGTTTCCTCAGGTTGAGCCTTTTGCGTTTCATCATTAGTTTCCTGTTTGCAGATTGTGTCAGCAGCAGGCGGGTCGTTTGGGGAGGGGCTATGCTGATGCAGGCGGCGGATAGCGTGGCAAGAGAGGAGATTTGGAGAGAGTGCCAGCTCATGGACACGGGAAAGCACGATGTCTTCAGTGGACTGCGAGACCAGTACCCTAAGCACTGCCAGGATACCAGATACCCACAGCTGGACTGTAGCTACAGATGCCTGCAAGAAGATTTCACATTAAATCATACCTTTTCCTGTTTTTTTTAATAAATCAGTCACTTAAAAACAAGAGAAATTGTGAAAAAGTGCACGCTATCTGATGAGATGTCTCACCATGGTGGCTGGGATGGTGAACATACTCTTGAGCAGCATGTCAACAGGTCTGAGAGAGGAGGGTGCCACCGTCTCAAACAGAGTGTTTAATACTCCTAATGCCTCTGGAGAGTCCAGATGCATCTGTGTAGACCAAACATACAAATATGCAAACTGAAACAAACAGAAATTGCCTGATCACGCATCTGTATAAATTACTGCAAAAATTAGTTGGCTTTAACCATCAAGGTTAATCCAACATATAAACTTGCAAACAATTTCCTACCTGCTGCTTGGCAATCATGGGAAGTATGACGTCTGCAATCTGTCTGGATAATCTCTTCCACTTGTCTTCATTCTCTTTGTGACACTGCTGCAGTACAAGAATGAACATCTCCAACACCTGCAGCAGACACATAATAGCATGAGCAAGGCAGAGAAAAAGTGGGTTGAATATCTGATGATGTAGCATGCTGTGTCTCTGCATCTACTTGTAAACATACCTGATGGTACTGCACAAGTCTTAGCAGCATGGAGACCACAACTTCTTTCTGTGTATCCAGCTCTTTGCCTGCATCAGCTTTGTTTGAGCCCCTCAAGACAAACAGATCGTGAACTATAGGCTGCAAGGCTGGGATGGCTGTAGACGAAGCAGAAAAGTGTAAATGTAACTATCAACAAGAAAACCTTTGGAAGTTAAAAGAGGAATTAAAAATTATGTAAGTCATATGCATTCCTCTCACCATGTGTGACAGCTTTTCTGCCACTTGCCATAATGCCATCACACAGCTGGATGATCTTGGGAATGCTGATAATCTGCTTGGAGTGGTAGCGTTCATAAGACAGCAGCACCAGGAAGAAAAAGATGTTGGGAATGATGGCCTCTGAATCTCTGTAAGTGATGCAAACAGTTATTTTATTTCCCAGGAAACATATGTGACAAGCTTTAATAGTTCATATATATACACACACAGGAGAAATCTGAATTTTTTACTGACACAAAACATACCTGAACTGCCCCACTTCAATGTACTCAAACTGTTTCAGGACAAAGCCAATAAACACCTAAAACATAAATTTCTGAATGAGCCATACTATAAAATTTGAAGTTGGAGATGACCAAAAAAAAAAAAAGTGCATGTGTTTGTTTTACCTGGTCTGAGTCTAGCAGGCAGTAGTTGACTCTGAGCTGCACAAGCTGAGCGAGCAGGTCCAGTACTTGTCTTTGCAGCGCCACAGATGTGCTGGTGGTATACTGCTTCAAAGCTTTGATCACCAACGGCTCAAACAGTCGAATGTGGTTATGAATGGCATTCTGAGAAAACACAAGATGCAACTCTCAAAACAGCAGCAGACCACATAAGCGACTCTTAGCGCATAATATCAGTATGGAACAGCAGCAAGACAATGAAAGCGTACCTTGTCTCCTCTGTGGCGCGCTGCATTTGTGATGCTGGATCTCAGTTGATTGGATGCTTTTTGCATTACATCAAACCATCTTAAATTAAAGAAAAGAAGAAGAAGAAGAAAAAGCACAGACTTATTATCGCACTTAGTTCATACATTTTATATTACTTACACACACACACACACACAAACCCGTTCAGCTATCTTAGTGAGTACGTTCATTGGCATAATGCTTTCCCTAGCCCCTAACCCTAACCATTAAAAATGAATGCCTAACCCTAAACATAACCTAATTGTAACCCTGACACCAAAACCACATTTTGAGCCTCAAAAAGGCCTTCAAACTTGTGTGTTCTCACAAGTGACTGTTGGTTCTCACAAGTATAGTAGAATGCAGATTTCGGTCCTCACAAAGATAGCTAGACAGGAACACACAAGCCACACACACCCCTATAAAAAAACTGAATACACACTATAAGCATGTGCAGGGGTGGAGAATAAATATGTGCAGAAAGTCACAGAAAAAAAAAAAAAGGAGAGTTTTCTATTTCCTAAATAAGGACATCTATGCATATGTATGGGAGACGTGTGTTACTACAACTCACCCAGAGGTATCCTGCTCCTGTTCAGCCTGCACCATGTTACGGAGGCTTGCATCAGCAAGAGCCTGGGTAAAGTGAGTGTATGGAGCCATGAAGCAGTAGTGGTAGAGTCCTGGCCGCAAGCTGGAAGAGCCAAGACGTAGAGCTTTGCCCTGGGACCGGCTGGGTCCACTCAACACGCCCTCATACTGGGAGGCCAGGTTGGTCCCAAATAGTGTCTTCAACAGCTGGAGAATAAGTCAACTTATTACCACAAGAACTCTTTTGCAAATATATATAAACAGAAATATATACAAAAACACTGTAATTTTCAACTTTACATAAAATTTGAGAATCCAGTTGATATATTTGAAGTATTCCCTTCTTTTTTTTCCAAAACAAAAGCAATAATTAAGCTCCAGTGAAACCTCTTTTCTTTAGGAGCTCCTCCACCCGTAGGATTAATAGTTATATAACCAAAATCACTTCACCATTTAATTCTGCTTTTATTCATAATTGCCATGCTGTGAATAACCCCTTAAACACTGACTTCCTACGCTCCCTTAAAGTCCCTTTAGTATGTCTTTGGACTTATCAAAGAAACTGAAAACTAGATTACCACTGAGACAGAATACTAATGTGTGTTGTTCTATAAATACATGAATGTATGGAACCATCGCACAGGGGAACCAATGCCTTTACAGGCCCTGTCGGCAGGAACCAGCCTCACTCTGTGTGGAGTCACACTGGCTGCAGCACACTGCTCAGTGCTAGAACCACAAAGACTGCCACACATTCAAAAGGATATACATCTAAAATTCACAGGCATTAACACATAACACACTAACCTGTTGCACACAAACTGTGGCCATGGTTGGTTCTCTGGAGAAGCAGGACTTGAGGTAGCCCAAAATTTCCTCCACACACTAAAAGAAAAGAAAAAAAGGTTACTTCTTCTATTGATAAAGAAAAAGATTATCAATAAATTGGTTGTTAACAAGAAATGAACAAGACCCCTTGTTAAGGGATCTCACCAAACTTAACACTGAAAGACGATGAAATTCATCTTTACCTTCCCGATGTCATGAAGTGTGGCTAACTCCAGCAGCTGAGAAAGAACATCTAATGTAGCGCGCAGGAAACCTCCAAACTTTTCTTGGCTACTGTGAAGGTCCAACGTAACCTAAAAAACATTAGACCATCCATAAACCACCATACAGGCAGCAAAAATCTATTAAAATCATTTTAAGTTTAAACAAAGAAGTGTTCTGACCTTATAGTTGGCATGCGTAGCTTTGAGCACATCATAGAGCTTGAGGTAGGGAGGCAGGTGGTAGAAGTTGCCAAGGGTGGTCGATTTGTTTACAGTTGTTGATCCTGTACTGTCTGTTGGCCTACCTGCTTAGAAAACCTCCAGTTAATATTCTGAGACTCACAGAGATGATCTGTACCCTTTTTTAAGCATGGTGAGGCCTTTACCTGTGTTGGCCTCGCTGCCTTTCTTTGGGCTCATAGGGGTAGCACTGGGCTCGGCAACCTCCTTCTCCTTGCCTTTCCTACGAATGGGACTGAGGGAGGGGGTGTTGCTCAGGGAGGGGAGAGTGGCCTATAAAGTTGGTATAGAATGCAACAACAGAACACAATACATCAGACATCCTGTGGATCAAACTTGTGGTAAAATGCACCTGAATGCATGGTGCCAAATATTTTCTTTCACGAGTCTGTTAAACCAAATAACTCTCCTTATCAAACGCACCTTCATTGCTGGTCCTGGTGGTGTATCATCCAACACATGGGCACAGATGTTGAGGACCTTCAGCAGATGGGAAAAGAGTTGCTCCACCATGACCACCAGGGAGCGTTCTGATAGCGCGGCCCAGGGTTCCTCCAACTTACTCGGGCCTCCACTACTGGTCCCACTGCTGCCTTCTTCCTCCCCAACCCAGGGATTACGCATACATTTAGGAGCCACAGCTGAGAACATCATTAGGGTAGTGATGAATCAACAAATGTCAGAGTAAAACATGTTCATGTCAGATTAAATTATATGTAAAATACCTGAAACTCTTAAAGTAAATTACCCACCAGCTATGAGGTTTCCAGAAAGTAACAGCGCATCCTGATGCGCAGAGAGATCCAGTGGAAACCAGGCAGAAGACAATAAGGAGAGCACTGTGTTGGCAATTCCTACAGTCAGAGTCCTCCGCTCTGCCTCTGGTGCAGATGAGTTGGTTGAAGAGGCTGGAGCACTGCTAGGCTGTGATAAACTGCAGAAAGGAGTGAACAGACAGAAGGTAAGGGGAGTCTAGAGAAAGAGTTGAAACGATTATGTAAAAAAATGTATTAATCAGTGCAGCATACAAACCTGAGGGTTCTGCCCCTACTGCGGTTAAGACTAGAACGGGATGAAAAGTTGCTATTGGAGCTAACATAGCCACAGTGCCAGCCTGTGCTCCAATTGCCCACTGGAAAATTTGAAGCTAGAAGGCACAAGGCCTCACAGCAGCCAAACTGCAGAGAAGACAGCATGATAAATATTTAGATGTTATGAAACAAATGCCATAAACTTGCTTTAGAGCAGGCAAACAATGAGCTGAAAACCTACAGTTAGAGCTCTGGAGGTAGACGAGGTCAAAGCATGCGAGACGGCAGCAACTACTCTGGACAAGTTGTTCTCCAACGTGACATCAGAGATAGCGTTGGACATGTTGTAGCCTCGGTATGTCCTGGCGACAAAATTTTAAGTAATTATTCCAAGGTTCCCTCAGGAATTGTGTATTTAACTGCAAAATCTTATAAAAGCTTGTGGCTCAAAGCATTTCTTATCACAAGAAAAATATGTTTGGGGTTGAAAATAGCTCTTATAATGAGTACAATAAGACACATTGTACTAAAAAAAAACAAGGTTGAGAACTTCTTCATAGTAATATAGGCTAAGCTGACCTTTGATGAGGCACGAGATATACTGGAAGTGCGTGCGCGCGTGTGTACCTTGTGATTGTGCTAACTGTGAACTGGGATGGGGGTTGTGTCTCATGCATAAGCAGCTGCAGATAGACTGAACTCTGGTCTCGGGCGATTGCTACCACTGGGTCAACCTGGCCCTGGTCACAGTCATAGAACAACCTGGAAACTAGTCTGTAAAGAGACAGGAAGAGAGATATGACGAAAGTCAAAAAGGGCTTATTTACAGTCCGCTACATAAAGGACGTAGCACGTGCTATATGTGAAGAGGCATTTCACCTTCTGACTGCAGAGGCAGCCACGTGCCGTACTCTTGGATCGTCATCTCCCAACAGATGTATGACCACATCATTCAGGACTCTATCTTGCAGCCGCAGACGCTAGAAAAATGTAAACAAACAACACCAGTCAACAGCTGAATGCAGAAACCCAGAAAGGATATTTCAAAGAAAAGATCATTAAAAAAAATAATCAGAAAATAACCTTACCCCAGTGTAGTGATGATCTCCTTTATGTAAAGTCTCAGTTTTCCTCTCCAAAAAATTAACTAATCTAAAACATGGGAAAAAGGAAAAAAATGTTAAAAAGCAATTATAGGTAATACAAAGTTTAAAGTTGAGTTATTATAATTTTTAGAAAACAGAGACTGTATATAACAGGCATCAGGATACAAAAGTATCCTACCGGAAGTCTAATTCCGCCAGAGTTTCCAAGAGCTCAGTGCGAACAAGCCAATAGGAAGAGTCCTTCAGCGCAAAGAGGTCAATCACCAACTGCAGGCCAAGCTCACTCAGGGTACTGCTGCAAATAGTCGTGATGCAGTGCTGAAACAAAACACACACACATAAAAAACAATGGGTCAGACTCACAAACAAAAGCACAGACACAAAAAAGAACTTGAGGGACAAAGCAAGACAGAGATAGAGTAGAGATTACCAACACACTCACACAAAACCATCTTACCCTCACTGCAGAGCAAGCCATCTTGCAGGTGACAGAGGATTCATCTTTCAAAGTCTTCTGAAGCAAAGGCACCAAGTCCACCAGGGACAGTGGGTTACCTAGAGTACAGACAGAGAGGTATGATAGGCATCTTTAAATACTCTCAATTCTTTGCAAAATGCAAGTAAGACAAAGACCAACACACAAACCTGTTGCACTCTGCACACTGGCCAGCCAAGTGTGTATGTTGAAACGTGTTTTGGTGAGCGCAGCCTGTATGATGGCTGCACATAGGATAGCTGTAGCTCCTCTAATCTGGGGGTCTCCATGGTCAATGAGGCCCAGGACATCACTAATATATTGTTGCTCTGAAAAGGTAAAAAAAAATAATAATAATAATAATTATGCCAAAAAGTGTTAAAAGGCACACAAATACAGTTGTACAAATAAGTTACTATTCTGTAAATGAAAAATGCTTTCACTGTAACAAATGTTGTGCAGAGCGCTTTCAAACAAGACACTTCTTTCCGGCTATGTCCACACGTACCCGGGTATTTTTGAAAACGCAGATTTTTCTATGCGTTTGCACCTTTCGTCCACACGTAAACGGCGTTTTCGGTCACTTAAACGGAGATTTCTAAAAACTCCGGCCAGGGTGAATATTTTCTAAAACTCCGTTTTTGCATTTATGTGTGGACGAGAAAAACGGAGAAAACGCAGCGTTAAAGATGTGCGCCTTTTTTGACGTCACAGTGTGCGCCACGTTATTGTTTCGGTGAAATGAATTTCTACAATACTATTACTGTTAATTGTACTCTCTGCAGTGTTTAAATGCTTACATATACACACACAGTTACTGTCCCTCCACACATACGACTCGGTTCTGCTTCTATGCCCCAGCTTTGTTTACTATTTCCCACCGAGGCTTCTAGACTTCTGATTGGCCAACATTTCTACACGGTTAGGAATATAGCGCCACCTGCTGCTTTGGCATGTTCCTAGCAGCGTTTTCCTTCATTTCTGCCTTTACGTGTGGACGGGATTATTTTTTAAAACAAAAACGGAAAATCTCCGTTTTCAAAAATACCCGTGTACGTGTGGACATAGCCCAATGTCCACACGTACACGGAGTATGAAACGCACATGTCAAAATGCAAGTAACAATAGCTGGATTCTATTTAGCTTCTTAGTGTCAGTACTGGGAGCATACACACTGGTTTACTGTTGCACGTTACTTAGACATCTACTAGATAGAAGCAGTTTTTTTTTTCTTCAGTTCTTACCTACTACTGGAACGCCGTCCAGCGGCTCCAAATAGAGGGAGTTAAAGAAGGCTTCGGGATGCAGCGCTGCCGCTGCTCCAACACAGCTGAGAGCCAAAGCTTTCACACTTACTCGCACCTCTTTGTCAGGAATCAAGCCTGAAGAAACACAAAGCAAATAATAACACACACAGATGTCAAAAAGTCACAGGAACAAGCACAACGCCGAGAGGCCTGAGAGTAGAAGTTGTACTTTGCTGTTAGATATATTTTGACAATCAGATCAAGGAGTCAAATTTCAAAACGAAAAAAAAATTTGGTATTGAGCAGAACACCCACTCACCATTTTTTTGTCCTGTTAGTAGGAAGGAAGCAGCAAGAAGCCGGACACAGTGCACTAGTGGCTCCGCACTCTGGTCTGTATAGTGCCCAATTGGACCTTTTATGCGTGATGGCTGACAGAAAAGCAGACAAGTGACATAATGTTAACCTTTCACTTCAACCATATATGACAAGCACGGAGAGTTTTAAGTCACTTTACCTTATTATCGGGCTCGGGTTCAGCAGGTTCATCCTTTGGTATGAAACGGTCCACGCTGCTGTCTGAACCCTGCCGGTTGTGGCCGCGGCCGTCGAAGAGATGAGGCTTGCTAAGAGCTATACACAGAAACAATAACCAGCATTAAAGCTTTCTATTAGGCAGAGCCCATCTGCACTTATGTGTGCATAGCTGTGTACACAAACGCACCAAGTGCTGACTGCAGGAATGGTTCTTGGGGTTCTTCTTGGGAGGAAGGTGCTGTTCCTTCATCTTCTTCATCCTGTAGTGTTCCAATCTGCATTCCAGAGTACTGACTCTCACTGCCATCCAGTACCTTATGCACACACAAACACACACACACACAAATAAATTAAAAAGAAACCATCTTCAGAAGGGAAAACTCAAATTCATAAATGTATTAGAACTGGCAGTTTGCAGAAGTTTGAAATGTAACTGCATGCACATGATACCTAATAGTTTCGACTCACCGAGTTAGTTACTGGACAGAGGAAAAACATAACAAATGACTAAAACTACAAATTAAATTAAAAGAAATTCCCCCATTAAACAGGTCTACTGAATCATGCTTGGGTCAACACAATTCACAGCAAATCAACTGCATACAGGAAAAAGCACAAGCTTAAAAAGTCAACAATCCAGAGGAAGACCAAGCTTTTGCTCCAACCTGACCCTGAAATGCTAACAATATTTTTTTATTAAGCAGAACTACAGCTCTTCTAAAGTGCATGTTATTCTCTTGGTTTTGGTTTGCATGACTTCTGACAGTAAAGCAGCTTGGTAAGAACAACTCTCCCTCGCAAGATAAACCAATTTAATGGTACAATAAAAAAGAAGAGAGAGGAAAATGTGAATATCGTCTTATTCTCCAAGTTTGGCTGGAACAAAAGCCCGTCACAGCCTCTTCAAATGGTAGAGAGAACCAAATCTGAAGAATTACAACAACAACAAAAAAAAAAAAAAAAAAAAAAAAAAACAGTTGGCCTTCATGCCTCTCCTTTTGAACTTCACTCCAGGCCAGTCACACGGGATGTCAAAGCTGCTTGCTTTTATCAAAACGCATCTGATTTTCAGGAGGGAATACCTCAAAATGAGGGGGGAAAGAAAGGTGCATAATCTACTGTCGGTGACAACAGGAGGGGAAAAGAGGCAACAAGCTAGGAAAAGTCTTTGCATGGGTTGAGCCAACCAAAGGAGAAAGAATGAAGAAAGCCAAATGTATTGAAACAAGCAAGCCCATCCCAGTCTGTTCACTGTGTCCTGCAGGCTGACCTTGTCACTACTGCTAGAGGAGGAGGTGGTGGCATAGAAGGAGGAAGAGGAGGTGAAAGAAAATGAAGAAGACGAAGAGGAGGCAGTGTAGACAGATGAGTCGCTGTCTGCGGCATCGGGACCCTCAGTGGAAGCTGGCGAGGGTGGGGAAGGCTCAATCACCCGTGGCAATGAAGTGTGACTGGTACGAAGTGACTGGTACGAAGGATATAGGAAAGGGGGGGCAAGACCACAGAGGTAGAATTATTATGTAACAAAAGTTCTGTAGTTGGGGCCAGAAAGGCAGATTAACCTGACACTCCAGGTACAGCGGCAAAAATCTGCAAATTAAACTTTTTCTTAAGTAACATTTGAAAGAGTTAGTTTTATTAAATGAGTGGATGACAGAGTTAAAAATCTAAGATAGAAGGTTTTTTTTGTTTTATTTTGCTTTGTTTTTATATGTACTAGATTTTAAAGAAAGTATTGCATTATGCATATGCAGCCTTTATTGTTTCAAGTCCTGAATGCATCATCTAGGAATGATGCTCGTGATTTTTTTAACCTTAGGAACATGTTTTGCTGCTGATAAGAAAGAACGGTTTCAGAAGAGTGAAAAAGCATCCCCCAAAATAATCCTAACAGGAGAAACAGACCGTGAACTTAATCCACAACCAAGTCCAACAGTCAAAATTACTGTGTCATGATTAGGAGCATAATAAAAAGACAAAAAAGTAATGACATAGAAAACAAGTCCAACTGCTTCTAAAAGCATAACAGGGGGAAATAAAGACTTATCCGCTTCTCAGTCTGACGTCATTAGCTGTTTCCAGGTCCAAATTCCTCTTCAGTTCCCAAACTCAAAAAAAAACACTGGGGCATCATTGAGAGTTAGAAACTGTCTAAATCCTTTCATCTTTAATAAAATGATCAGTGTGGCTGCTCTACCGGTTTAACATCCAGGCATTCATGAAAAAACAGAATTTCTGAAGTTTAACAGAGTTAGAAGTAGGCTGGGAGTTAGCTTGTTAGTTTCCATCTGAAGATAATGTACAATGTTCTGACTGAAGGATTTCTGAAAAACTAAAAAACGCACAGCTCTGCTATCACGTCAGACATGAATGAAGACAGAAAACTGAACAGCGGCGACGTTTGTAGGGTTACTGAAGTTGGACTAGCTGGTATATAATAATGTGCTACGTTGTGGCTAGCTACAGAGCTATGGTTAGGGTAATATAGAAACACATTAGCATAGTGAAGCTGAAGGATAGACGCTGTCTTTTTCTCCCTCAGTAAATGTTAACGTGAGGTTCGGGGATGGGCAGAGACAAATGCAATCGTGTGGCAGGAAAAAATGCTGAAAGCGAGCCAAACTTCAGTCAGAAGTGATGATCCATCTCCATCACGAGATAAGTCATTAATATACTGCTGCGTGGTTTGGATTACTTGCTGTGACAAATTCCTCATCCTCAGCTTCATGTACCTGTTCAAATTTTTATTAGCCTCAGGGTGACCTGATTCAAATATTTGGTGTCCAGCAAATCGTGAGCCAATAAGCTGCAGTTACATCGCAAGGTTTTAAAAACTGAGCTTTAAAACGTGCTGCAGATGAACACTAGCAATAAAAATCCAGAGAAGCCGACAGTGATCACTGACTATTTTTAGGGGCTTCTTCAGATTACATTTAAGAAGATTCAAAGCATTAAAACACCATAAAAAGACAACAGCCTTAATAAACGCAGGGTAGTTTGTAAGCAGGGTTCATACATAATCACTTAACAACCAGATTGTGACTTATTAATGTTAGCATTATGGTTGAACACTTAAGGATTTCATGTTCCTTTTTTCCTGCACAAAAGATTTAAGGATAAAAACTGATCTTCTTGAATCATCTCAGGAAAGTATTTCTAGCTGCTACTCTGATAAGCTGCTTTTTATCTTTTAAAAAGTCTTCAGAAAGAAATGCTAGTGTAAAGGAAGTTGTTTTGTAATCACCTACTGTTAATATGCTATTCAATATCACTACTGGAAGAAATATTTATTCTCAGGGACAAAGAAATATATTTGACCCCAAAATCTTTTACAATCAATTTAATTCATTTTAAAAGTAATGTTATTTTTAACACCAGTTCATAACAATCTCATGGACTGTTATAGAATATTATAGGAGCATTTCCACCTCTGAAGAACTCAGTGGTGGTGGTGGTGAAGAGAGGAACACCATCTACCACAAGTCTTCAGGAAATCAAGGGGGATAATAAAGTTGTGTAATCACCAATATTACCAATATTCCACTAATGTTGAAGAAAATAAGATGTTTTCAGTGGGATAGAGGTTTCGTCAATCATCCAAGTGACTCAATAAACTACATCAAGATCAACAGAATCAACGTTCTGGGAAGTGAAGCATCATTTTCAAACCAAGAAAAATGCCATCAGAGACATAAAGGTTCAGAGGTAATTAATGGATTGCATGGTAATTAAATCCATCATTGTCTAGGGAAGCACACTGTTCATTGTATTCAACAGAAACCCACACAATTACTGGATGTACAAGCTGTAGTCTCAAATAAAATTAGCCATGTGCAGTCCTACCCAGTCAACTTACCAGTTCTGCTACATCCGAAGGGGTGACAGCTGAGTCCGGTCCCTCTGTGGTGGTTTGGGAGGAGTCGCTGGGTGGTAGTGAGCGATCATTAGTGCCTAGCAGTGTCCCACTTTCTCCTAGAGGCCCTCCCTCTGGAGTCGCATTCTCTGGGGTGGTGTAGTCAGCAGTCTCTGGGGTAACATTTGCTCCACCACTGGAGCTCCGACTCAGCATTTCCTCCTCGTTGTCATTGGGCGACTCTGGAGTGCCTGATGTAGATGTCCCACCTCCGCCACCGCCCTGTTCTGAGGAGGCACTGAGGTCCACAGAATCACCAGGCTGCAGAGCATGCTGGGAAGACCGAGGCTGTTCAGTGATGATGTCCACCTGGGCTGCAGAGGAGCCGTCTGCACCAACAACTGATGCTAAAGTAAGAAACACACAGAAGCTTTATTTTTGCTCCACATACTTACACTGTGAAATTAGGAACACAGTCAAAGTTGATGTAAACTTGACAATTTGCTTGCTAGTGTTTGTATCTCACCTGTGAAAGCACCAGTAGTGACCTCAGTCCTCTCAGGGTCATCCTCCAACCCATCCTCCTCTCCAGAGAGCATTTTACCTGGAAATAACAGGTTTATTGTCAATATGAATCTGTAAGATTAACAGCAGTTTAGAAAAAAGGAAAGGCACTCAAACCTAAGTGTGGTGATTTACTTTAAATTGAGCACAAGAATAAAATTTAGATATACAGGGATAATAATATGTAATTTTAGGCAAGTCCACGGCCTTTAGTGCCTCACAGTTGAAGGTAAACTTGTTCAAGCCCTCATTGGCACATCTGAGAGAGGAAAGAGGTGAACAGAGGAGATAAACAGAGTAGTCACCTCTCTGTTTCCTGAGAAGGAGTGGACTGCAGGAAGACCCTCCCCCCGCTGCAAAAGGCATGAAAACAGGAAGCAGAAATAGAAGTTGAGGAGTAGGAAAGTAGTACAGGCTCAGAGAAGCTTATAAGAAACAGAAACTATTATTTAAGGATGTCAGAAAATTAGTTAAAACGCAAAGAAAAAGGCCACGAACAAAAGAAGAGGCTAGAGTGGAACCCCAACACAGTTTGTCCATGCGGTCCCCTGGCAAGGTCAGCATAAGTGAATGAATTATAAACTAGTTGAAACAGATAAAAACCGTGTCTCTAGAGCTGGTTAACTGTGTAAATATTTCTAGGCACATATCTAAAGGGATAATAAAAAGCACTGTTTAGATAGTATTCGTCAATTCATGTGATTACCAATGAATTCAAGGATGCTGCCAGAACGTGAGCGGTTCTCAGTGTCCTGACGAAAAACGGTGGCATGTGGTATGCTACCAGCAGTAATGAGCATGTGCAGAAGCTCTGGTGGGGGAGTCCTGAAGACCTGCTGCAGCAGCTCCAGAGCAGCTGTGACCACATTGTGATCCCAGTGCTGTGTGTAGTGTAGGGTTAGCTCATACACCTTTAAAAGACATGCATACAGAATTATTACACATCCAGTTATACAAGTGTATACAAACTCTTTTTTCTTCTTTTTTCATATATACACACACAGAAATTCCATCTCACCTGCAGCAGTTGTTCGGGTGTTGGCTGTACATCAGCTTCCTTTCTCATGACACCAAAGCTTCCTTTAAGACTAGTGGAGTTGACATGCTGCTGCAGCAGAGGCATCAGGTAACGAAGGGTTAGCAGCACCCCCAGTATTAGATGGCTGGGGTGTTCATCATCCACCGGAACCAACAGACCTGGAAAAAGGCGAAAAAAAGGGCAAAATTTCTAAATTGCTCACATATGTTAACATAAATGAGCTTAGTAAAATGTAAAAGGGTAGAAAAGACATGTCCACAGTCTGTGCTTGACAGTGAGCCTGTGTGCGACCTACCCAGAAGCACATTAAGGAGCCAGGTGTAGAAGTAGCTGGTGCGTCTGGAGTGCTGGCAAATACTAACAGCAGAACTGGCTGCTGTCCGTCTAATGGTCGGGGAGCTGGACTTCAGATTAGCCACAAATGCCTTCAGCAGCACCTAAAACAGAAATAGTTGGATGATGTTAAAAAAAAAAAAAGTTTCCACTGGCCTATGATGTTTTTTCTACTTTAGCACACAATCAGCAGGTGAATACCTTGATTTCACCATCATTGGCAAAGTGTCCCAGGGCAGACATGATCTTGGGCATTGCTGTAGCAAGTGTCTCCTGCACAGTCTCTTCCTGCCGCTTTGTGATTCTGGTGAGGCACGGCAACAGGTTGACCAGGTAAGGTCTGCGCCATAAGGGAGAGAGAAGAAGTATACATGAAGTAAAAGCAAAACAAAAATATACATATGCAAGTAAAAAAAAAGCACAGATGATACTTTGATGTAGTTCCCACAAAAGCAGCAGACTATAAAATAAGACATGTTGTGGATAAGGGTTTAAAAAATATTATAAGTTTGCATACCTGCATTTCTGCGGTCTGATGAGGTGGGCAAGCTCAGCAAACCTCCATAAAGCTGCCCTCAGACTCCGAGAGGCACCATTCTATTGAGCCACACAAGCAATGATATTACCATGTCTAATATCTAACCGTACTTTCTCTAAAGAAACGTCAAACAATTTCTTTTCACATCTAAACCTGGCCTATAGTCTGAGAGTAAAGACATATAAGGTGTATTAAAAAATGCTCACTTTACAACCCCATGCCTTACCTTTTTAATTTCTTTGTACAACTCCAGCTGCAGTCTAGGCAAGTTGGAGTCCATCAGTGCCTGAAAATTATCAAAATAAATGATTAACACTACCACCAACAACACCAAACTTATTTTGACAATTTTTGTCATTAATATTCTTATTCATTTTTCCCCATCTTGCAGATTTTGCTCACTTTGATTATTTTGTTCAGGCACTCATCGGCTACCATCCGAACATCTGATTCACTGTCATCGCTGCAGAGCAGGAACATCTCCATGGCGATGCCAAGCAGTTTCTGAAACTCTGGAGATGTTCTATTCCCAGGACCAGAGAGAGGAAAAGCCAAAAATATATTAATTGTTTCCCCTTTCTCAAACTGTTAACCCCCTAGCATAAACTCACAAAACTGAGGAGCAATAATTTTTTTTCAAAAAAGACATTACAGAAAAGAAAAGAAATTATATGTAAAGATGAACATGTCCCCACTTCATTCCCAAAATACAAAAGTGAAACCAAATATCACAGAAATCAGTGAAATCAGGTGTAAAATCACTACTGAAGACGCTCTGGTTGCAAATGACATCACCCTGTACCTCAGACATTCTTTACAGAAAAGCTATCTTACCGTTTATACAGTCAGTGAAGGTGATAGGAAACCCTAAAAGAATTTAAAAAGATATGACTCACACCAACACATATTTAGATCAAATAACAAGGAATACCTCAGTGACTGAGCCACAATGTTTTCACATATTGTCAGACAGTGGGTCACCCTGTCCTTCTTTGTGGCAGCTTGCTCCTTTTTTCTGTGGAAGATAAGACAAAATGCAAAAGATGAGTGTGTGTGTGTGTGTGTGTGTGTGTGTGTGTGTGTGTGTGCACAAAGAAAGACTGAATTTAGGTATCTTGCTCATAGCCAAGGAATGCAGTGATTAAAATAATAACTATAAGTCAGAGCCATCCCCTAAAACTGTATTCCTTATGCACTGATCCCATCAATTCATTTCTTTACAAGCTATATAAATGAATTCCTATCCCTGTGTTTCAACCAACAACGGACTAGATCTGTAAAACTTCTTGGAGATGACGCAAGTGCAGGAAGCCCCTCTATGTTGATCATTCCATTCATAACCATTTGCATAAGCAGTTTAAATATTATTATGAAACTCAACATCCTCTGCTACTGAATACACAAAATTACGTCCTTGAAATTGATCCTCCTGACCCTTTCACGTGTTCTTGGCACCAGTCTTCTGTGTTAGCCATCATTCAGCTGTTCTGATCCTAAAATCAGGCTAGCAAACAATCAGATCGCGTTAGGATAGCGAGCATCGCTAAGCAGCGATCTAAAGCATGGCAACAAGTGGACCTAAATGGGCTGAGAAGTATGAATAACACCTTAGCCTAATTTCCAGTTTACGTTTTAGTGCAGCTGACTTAAAGCCATCTATTAAACGTTCGTTATCTACCCAAAATGGACTAACGCTGCTAGCACGATAAGCTAAGGGTCTAGCCTAACGGCTCCTCGCCTCCGCTCTGTCACCGCTGGACAAAAATCAACTTACTGCCTCTGAGCGAGCTCCTCGGCGGTCGGTGGTCCCTGCTGCTGCTGGAATGACTTCAGAGACTCAAAGGCCTTCATCAATTTCTCCATGGTGGCCATTTTAGCAATCTACAATAAGCAAGCTTGCTTGACGAGCTAATATTTACTATGTGAGCTAACTAGCTAGCAGAGTAGAGGCAAGTTAACGTTTGCGCACGTAGAGAGCAAGAGGTGCGTAGTGCGGCGAGAGTGCTAACACTGCTCGCTACAGCTACCACCAGCTCCCCGCCTTGTCTTCTCACAGAGCGCCACTTATTCTTTCACACTACTATTTCTAAATAAATCAAATGCAGGTTGATAATAAGCCATCTTTGATGCAGCATTGCGTTTTCCCACCAATCACACCAGGAAGTAGCTTCTGTGACAGCTTTACTGAGAGGGGACGGGTGCAACGTCAGCAGCCAATCAGAGTCCGGATTTTTGTTGAGTGGCTTTAGAAAGAACCAATACGACGCTGTGATTTTTTTCTTTTGTTGTTATTGTTGCAGTCACGAGACCGCTGAAATCTGGAGTGCAGGACAGATTTGTTCAAGTGTAATTTACAAGTATTGACTTTAGTGTGTGCGCTGATAACAGTGGGTGTCAACTGATACGAGAGCGTAGGAAGGAAAAACAAGTGCACAGAACCCAGCCCCTCCTGACACGATCATTTATTCATTTGTTAGTGCTATGATCTCTGACAAATTGGAAGACGCAGGTAATGAATGGAGCAAAGGTAGGTCTAACGGCATAAACTTTAAGGATTTCGTTTCTTTTTTATTATTATTATTTTTTTCAGATCAAACTAATTGCAATATTAGACAAACATAACCCAAATGAATTCAAAATGCTGTTTAAATGATTATTTCATTTATTAAGGGAGGAAAAGCCACCCAAATCTACCTGATCCCTAAACCTAATAACTGATTGTGCCTCCTTTGGCCGCATCAACTACAGTCAAGCATTTATTGGGATAATTGCTAATGCGTCTTTCACAGTGCTATGGAGGAATTATGGCCCACTCTTCTTTGCAGAATTGTTTTAATTCAGCCATATTGAAGGGTTTTTTGTTTTGTTTTTTAGCGTGAGCGACCTGTTTAAGGTCATGCCAAAGCATTTCAATTGGATTTGAGTCCAGACTAATTCAGGATTGTCTTGTAGAGAGCAGAGAGCAGGTCCTGAAGTAGCAAAGCAGGCCCAGACCATCATACTACCACTACTTTAGAATTTATTCTAATAGGCACCAAATCAAAACTGACTAAAGTTCCAACCAGAAGTCTTTCATTATCCAGTGATAACTGTGTTGGCACACCTTCCCCTCTGGTTAAGAGTCTTGGTGTCATCCTCGACAGCACTCTTTCCTTCACGGCACATATAAATAATATCACTCAGTCTTCTTATTTTCATCTTCATTATATTAACCGCCTTCGTCCTTCGATCACTCCAAACAGTACCGCCATACTTGTCAATGCTTTTGTTCCATCTCATTTAGATTACTGTAAGTGTGTGTCTGACAAAGTAATCAGCAACACAGAGGCACCACAAGGGACTGTCCTCTCCCACTTCCTCTTCACCCTCTACACCACAGACTTCAGCCACTGCACAGAGACGTGCCATATTCCGAAGTTTTCTGATGACTCTGCAGTGGTTGGGTGCATCAGCAGGGATGATGAGACAGAGTACTGGGCTGTGGTCGACTCCTTTGTCACGTGGTGTGAGCAGAATCATCTTCTGCTCAACATGGCAAAGACCAAGGAAGTGATCGTGAACTTCAGGAAGACCAGGAAACACTTGACCCCTGTTTCAATCCAGGGGGTCAGCGTTGACATTGTGGATGACTATAAATACCTCGGAGTATAAATTGACAATAAACTGGACTGGGCTAAAAACACCACAACACTTTACAGAAAGGGCCAGAGTCATCTCTATTTTTTGAGGCGACTGAGGTCCTTCAACATCTGCCGGATAATGCTAAGGATTTTCTACGAGTCTGTTGTGGCCAGTGCAATTCTCTACGCCATTGCATGCTGGAGGAGCAGGCTGAGGGTCGCAGATGCCAACAGACTCAATAAACTGATCCGTAAGGCCAGTAATGTTATGGGGATGGAGCTGGACTCCCTTAAGGTGGTGTCGGAGAGGCGGATGTTGTCCAAAATAAAGACAATGTTGGATAATACCTCCCACCCACTCCATGACATGCTGGTCAGTCACAGGAGCACGTTCAGTGAGAGACTGAGATTACCAAAAAGCACCACTGAACGACACAGAACAAATCATTTCTGCCTGTGTCCATCTCTCTGTACAACTCCTCCACTTAACACACTGTATACCGCAATAGTTGATCTGATATCCTCGTGTCGGTGTTGTTCCCACATCATCATAATAAATGTTTTTGCATTTATTATGTATTGTATTGTCTGTCTTTGTTACTGTTTATACTGGAGCACTGTAACCAAAATAATTTCCCCTAAGGATCAATAAAGTATTCTGGTTCTGATTCTCTATGGTCTGCCTCATAAATCTCTCCATAAATTGCAGTTAGTTCAAAATACAGCTGCTTGTATTATATTCCGAACTAGATCTACTAAACATGTAAAAGCTATTCTTAAACAGCTCCATTGGCTCTGTGTCAATCTTAAGATCCTGCTTCTTACTTTCAAAGCGCCTCATAAACTTGCTCAACTATATTTATCTAATCTTCTCCATATGTACTCACCCCCTTGTACACTCCACTCTTCTTCAGCTTCCCTTCTACCTGTTCCACCTGCTTGCCTGACTTCCATGGAGCTCAGAGCTTTTAGTTGTTCTGCCCCAAGACATTGGAATGCACTTCCACCAGCTCTCTGACCTACAAACTCTCTCTCCACTTTAAAACCCATCTATTCAAAATTGCATACCCTTCATCGTGGTTCCGTCTTAGTCTATCTTTTTTTACCTTGTTTAGCTTTTATACCTTTTTTTTTGTACTCATGTAAGGTGACCCTGAGGGTCTTTAAAGGCACCTATAATCAAATAAAATGTATTATTATTATTATTATTACTATGTTTGATTGCTGCTCTTTTTATAAACCTTTGTGTTCTTTCAGTCAGCAGTGGTTTTCCCTTCAGAATTCTCCCATAGGTGCCATTTTTGCTCAGTCTCTTTTTTTACTGTTGAATCATGAACACCTTAGCTGAGGCAAATTAATCCTGCTGTTCTTTAGATGTTGTTCTGGGTTTTTTTGGTGACCTTCTGGATAAGTTGTCAATGAGTTCTTGGAGTAATTTTGGTAGTCGCATCACTACTGGGAATGTTCACCACTCTTCTAAGTTTTCTCCATTTGTGGATAATGGCTCTCACCTTGGTTAGAAATGGTTATGTAACCCTTTCCAGACTGACAGATGTCAGTGACTTTGCTCCTTAATTGTTCTTGAGTTCCTTTAGATTGAAGCACAATGTGTTGCTTTTTGCAATCTTTCTGTCTACTTCAGATTAGTTTTTATTTACATGATTTCCTGATTAAGAAGGCTGTGATTTAGCAAGGGTAGCATTACCTTTCCACATATGGAGCGTGATGGCAAAATGCAAACTGCAAACTCAGTTTTGCTGCTAACACAACTTTGGCTCTTTGCAAGCATCTCAGCAGACAGCATTCTAACGCTTAGATAGCCAACAACCCAGAGTGATGTTAAAGCTGATTGAATACTGACCAAAGCCCCAGATATGCTGCTTAGTGATGGTGATGACTTTCAAAGCAGAGCCAATGAGAATTGATAAGGATTTTTAATCCATAAGTGATATCGATAATGGAATTGCTAAATTCTTATGAATTCCCATCCCTAGCTTCATCATGCCTTTAAAATGAAATCATTTAAAAATTGATTTTGTAATTGCCCGGGTTATCTTTGTCTTACATTAAAATTTGATGAATGCTGAAACATCTAAGGGTGACAAATATGCAAAAAATAAGAAAAGAGGAAGGGGGGGGGGGTACTTCCCCCCCCCCCAGCACTAGATCATTACATTTTATACTCTTCCAATCAATGGCCTTTTATTCACAGTAATAAAACAAAAAACACAGATCAAATAAGTCAAGACACAAGTATTTTTATACAAATGGCAGTGTATTATTTCATAATTACAAATGTCAGATATGGTACAACAACCAGTGATACAACTTGTACAAGAATTAACAATGACTGCAGTGGTTGAACGACATGACTGTACAGATACAAAATAAAGAAGAAAAATCAAGAAGTCCCAGGCCGAGTTTGAAAACCCATAATCCATCCATCATTTCTCCCTTTCTCGAAAATATTACTTAACTGACAAATCTGGACAAAAGAACGTGAAACCCCGCAAAACCTCCCAGCCCGTGTCGGTGGTCATCCCAAAGCTAGACTTGAGTAAACTAAATAACTTGCGCTTCGAAACGTCGCTGGTGAGTGCCATCCCAGTGTTCGGGAAGTGGCTTGACTCACCATCAGAGTCTTGGAGGAAAGGCAGAAGAGAAGGAATGCGCTTTATGAATTCAAAGACTCAGCTGGTCGCCTTGCGATTCATAAAGATGTCCTCAGATACCAGTGAGATATGTTGGCACTAGAAGGTCATAATTTACATATACAAGGAACCTGAAGTATTACAAACTGATACATGCTTGAGTAATAAAACATATGCATTTTTCTAAACAGGCATTACAATGCACTTAGTGCGGACATTCAAAACTGTTGAGCTGTTTAAAGTTCCTTTACGCAAAGGAACTTCTCTAAGAATGGACGGAAGGATAAAGAGGCTGAAAAAAGGCAGGATGTCAAAAATTAACTTGGTTATTGGCACATTTAATAAAGGCTGTCAGTCTTTCTCTACTAAATTCTTCAGATAACAAAGAAATTCTAATTTAGTTTATGTTGCTTTTGGTATCACTGGCAAAAAAACAAACAAAATAAAAACAAACCAACAAAAGGTTAAAGACACTTTTCCCATAGTCATTGTCAAAACACACCATTAGTGCAATGGAACGAAAAACAGAATTTCTTCACTGCTATATGGAAGGTGTAAGAGTAAAGATGGTCAAAACAATGATAGAGTCATGGGTGGTGAACACAGTTTAGTTTCCTTGTGAGAATGAGTGAATCAGTTACATGTTAGAAATACATAATTTACAAGGTTTTTGAGGCTAAAGAGCTAAAAGGCTAAAATCTACAGAGGCAAGCAAAATCAGCTTCAAATGTGCCTGAGAGCAACAACAAACGAAATAAAGACACTAAGAAACTCAATGACAAGAAGCCAGCGACAGCTAGATGCACCCATCTGATTCCTGATAATGGAATGTGCAACAGGGGACAAACTCTTCGAATAAGCCACTTCTCCAAATTAGGTAATTACATAGGGGACCCTATATGTGTGCCACTTTAAATGTATACAGTTTCAAAAGTGTTAGGAATTGACTCAAGCTCCTACATGATTCTGAAGCGCTGTATTGACAAAATGCAGACTTTGCTTTTCTGTAGAAAAAAAAATCGATTAATCATTTAGGTTATACACATAAAACTAACATGTGCAGGTGGGGTATTCACAGCATTAAAAACAGAAGGTGGAAGTAAACAGCAACTGCCTCCAAAGCTAAATTCATAAAATGGGTCTGAAATGCCTCAGAAAAAAACAAATGGCGAACATGTTTTTTTATATATAAATGGGGAAAGTAAAGAAAATGTATTTGCTCTTGGCTGATTAACTTGGAAGAAAACGGGGCTGTAGGAAAATGTAAAACAATCTTGTTTCTGCAATTCAGAACTCAACTGATTGTTAATTTCTCGGCATCTGCGCACATGAGCAACTCTCTCAGGTCATTCCTGAGAGAGCAACATCCAAGCTCTGAATATAGTAGTCAAAGGTGCCCATCATCAGTAACAAATTCTACATGTATCTCAAACAGTTATAGCTAGGGAGGATAAATGGAGGCCAACTAGCGATCAGCTAAGCACAAAGGCCAAAGATGGCTGACATCTGAACCAGCGGATCAAGCCCAAGAGTTTTTGTTGTTGTTGTCGTTTCTTTTTTCTTTTTTAAAGAAGCAGTTGTCAGCTGCAGGCCAGGTCTATGTTACATTTCCAACATCGCCTCCTTTATCATCTGTCTTCCTGTTCCAACTCAGTCAAATGTGTCCAAACACCCAGAGGCTTTCTGGTCTGCTTAAAACAATATGCATGCTAAACAATTCAAAACAACTGGACACAGTCAGAAAAGGAAATAAAAGCCAGAGAACACAGCAAAGAAAAGACGAGGAATAGAGATAAATCACCCCAAAAATATTCAACCTAAGTGAATAATGTAACAGACTTTTACTCAACAGCTGTGCATCTAAAAATGAATGTTCTGAGCTTTTGCAGCTCATGAAAAAAAGATTTCTAGAGAGGTCCAGTAATGATGGGGATCAGGCTTCATGTTACTGCAAATGGCCTCCACCATATCATATTTACTATTTAACTCTTACACGTGCTAAATTAACCACAATTAGGAGTAAACTCGCCACCTCTGCTAGAACTGGGTCGGTACAGGCACCTAGAAGACAGTTCACTACACGGCCACCTGCATAACTGGGCTGAAGAGAGGGATCAGATTACCTAAACCAATTTAAATACACAGGGGCAGTAAGTCCTTGAAACAGACAGGAAAAGTTAAGCAGTGTGGCATTAACACAGCGACGGTAGTCTAGATTCATTTTTAACCCCGTTTCATTAGAATCTACACACTTCATTTAGAACTACCTGAGCCTTGAGGCATTTGGAGGCTAGGGTTAGTTTGAAACCAGGCAGAGCTGATGTACTAAAAACATGTCACGCTGGCCAAATCAAAGACAAAATTACAGCTCACAAGAAAACAAAAAGGCCTTATGCTACATTGAGAAAATAAAAAGACTACTGGTACTGTGCTTCTTAAAAACAAAACAAAAAAAAGCTCCCCAACACACTTTATCCATACTCATTCCAAAAGAAAACAAAAAAGGAAATAAAAATGTAAATGTATGCATTCAAGTGGTACTTTTATGGCTTTTTGTACAATACAACCTTTAGTGAAAATATACATCTAGACATAAATTCAAGTACAAATGTACAAAATCTTTAAACTCATACTTTTTTCTTTAATTATAATACACTTTTAATACAGCTCATAAATACAGGTCAACATTCACTGAGTTCCTAAGATTTGCGCTCGGTTGGAGTTTGTGGAGAAGTTCTGCGGCGGAAGGGTGCAGGTGAAGGGAGTGGTTTAAAGTCGCGAGGGCCCTTCAGTCTCGTCATCGCTGTAACTGCCCTCAAAACAGATCTGGGAAGGAGTAAAAGTGAGGATATATCACTAACATTGGAAACCTGCATCGCTGCACCGGCTCACATGTGCAAGATGATGTCACCCTTGCCTGTAACCCTCACTTAACCACATTAGATGTGGTTTTTCGGTAGGGCCAAAGCTGGAATTAGTAAAATACTCAACTGCAAGCGAGTTAGAAGATGACACACTGAAAGACGTGCAATTCAACGTATCCATAATAACCAGAATAGCAAGTGTAAATGTGTGCTGTTAAAGCACAAGCTCTCTCTTAAGATGTGAGCAGGCATCCTTTACTGCAAAGAGATGGCTGATCTTTGACTGATGTTCATTTTCTGAATCCAAGAGGGACCAGAGAACAGTGTCTGCAGTCTTCATCTCAGTCTTCTATGATCCTGACAGCTTCCACTAATAAGATAAGTTGGTCTGGAAGTAACCTGAAAGTCTAAAACAGGTCAGGAAGGAAAAATAAATCTGTAACTCTCATTCTCCTTATTATCTCTCATGTTCAGTGCAGCTACTTTTCCACATAAGGCCAGGCATATTTGGATGACTTTTTTCCCCATGATTTAAAACCAGAATTTTTGTATTTACTCTTGTTAAAATTTGTTTGATAACCTGAAACACCCAAGTGTGATGAATATACAAAAAAACAACAACCCCAGAAGACATCAGGAAGGGCGCAAATACTTTTTCTTGGCATGATACACTATATGCACACAATATTGCCCCACCTAAACCATGGAACCCTAAATGGCAGTAAGGGCTCACGTATCGTCTTATTCAAATCTCTGGGATCAAACAGAAGTTGTGACAAAAAAGGTAGGAATCTGTGTGAAATTACAAGAATTCAAGGGAAGTTTAAAGCACAATATAAGGTCCAGTAATAACAAACAGGAGGGACATAGTGAAAATACCCTGTAAGCTGAACAATCCTGCAAACAAACATGGTGTTAGAATCATTTATCATCACTGAATTTACATCACTATTAGTACATCCCCTAAGCACAAATCACCCCTTAAGAATGTGCAAAGCGTTTAGTGAGGAAGGGTTACACAGAGAAGACGGGCCTTATTCAAACAAAGTTTCACAGCTTAGAGATAATATTTCGACATGCTGAGTTTGGATAAGGCCTTGGGAAAAAAAAGAAGCAAGGAAAGTAGGAAGAAAGGAAGTACCTTAGCCCCCACCCCCTCGCACAGTTGCCGGAGCACTAGCACTTGCCTCTCTTCTGAACAGGCGGTAGAAGAAGCCTCTCTTTGGTGGAGGGTTAGGCCGGTTCATGTCCAGGTCTGGGCACAGTGTCCCGTCTGTCTCGTAAACGTTGATTTCTTTGAAGCACTCCATCTCGATCATCTACACACACAAAGAGAGTGTAAGAAATTAAACCTCAAACAGGTAGAAATTAGTCTGCTGCAAGGAATCTTTTGTCTTTTGAGATGCCCCCTGCTAATAAACACACACATAAAAATAAATATGATGAGCATTTTGAAAATAAAGTCTAAATTTCAAGGTTAAAGCCAAAAATGTATTTTGAAAAAAGGGGAAATGTGGAGATTATCGTTGTTGTTTCAAGACAAGCTGCCATGTTTGCTATACCCTTTACAAAACGCAATGTTTAGAGCACCTAGTTAAACAAATTGATTGGTCGTCTTGTGATATAAAATACATCCGCTTTATTGCACGAAGGTGAAACCATCGATAACCTTGCATCTGTAAATTGTCAGCCCTTTCCTTTTGTCCGCTCTTTCAGGTTGTGTGTTTGTCCGTCTGACCAGGTGCAGCTTTTTGCACCATCTTTTCATCGTCCTCATATTTATCACCACACTTTATGTGCTAAAAGAGAAATCATTTCTTTCTTGGTTACAAGAAAGAGATCGTGGCTCAAGAGTTGGGAGTTCCGTCTTGTAATCGGAAGGTTGCTGGTTCGAGCCCCGGCTCGGACAGTCTCGGTCGTTGTGTCCTTGGGCAAGACACTTCACCTACCGCCTACTGGTGTTGGCCAGAAGGGCCGATGGCGTGATATGGCAGCCTCAGGGGAGCTGTGGCTACAACTGTAGCTTGCCTCCACCAATGTGTGAATGTGTGTGTGAATGGGTGGATGAGTGGATGTATAAAGCGCTTTGGGGGGACTAGTAAAAGCGCTATACAAATACAGGCCATTTACAAAAAACTATTCTTGAGTATGATTTCACTAACTCAGAGGGTATAGCAACTGTGGCAGTTTGCCTTGAAACAAAGACTGTAATCTCCACATTTCAACTTTTTTCTCAAAAATAAAATTACAACTTTAATCTTGAAATTTCAGCTTTATCCTCAAATTGGTCGTTAATATTTTTTTCTTATCGTGGCCTTAATACTCCTTCGTAGGAGTGACTGTCATTCCCTCTCCATTCATGTTGGACATTTAGAACATAACTGAACACCTGCACTTACACACATGCGCCAACTTCACATGCAATGTACACTTATTATTACTCTGTCTTCCAAATTCATCTTAAAGCAGAGTGCACATCATTTATGCAGGTGTTTCTATGTGCTGTGGGTGTAAACAATGACATCATCTCAAGGGCCTGAGCTCGCAGTACCTCGTTCTGCCAAGGGATGGAGACACTGCCTGTGACAAACTTGGAATAAAAGTCGTCATCTGTGGGGTCAAGGTTCACGCCTTTGACAGTGGAGAACTGCTCAATGTCCAGGACATCTTTACAGTACACAGCTCGAGGCTAACAGAGAAAAAAAGAAGGAGAGCATTGGAATGACTCAGTGATGTCTGAATGATAAGGGAAACGCTAAACCAGACATATGTGAAATCAGATGGATTCTTGATTAACATGAACTCTTCACATGCTTAAGATTTCCACAGTGCTCTGTTTTTCCTCAACGTGGCCTACTCTTGTGTATAACCCAAAATAGAACCACAGATAACACTATCTACTTTCAACTATTGATTTAACCCCTTAGGTCAGTACTCTCCCTCCCTCATTCCATTTACAGCACTGAAAATGCAATGACTTTCACTTTTTTTCCTTTTTTTTTATCTTTAAATCCCAGTTAAAGAAAACATAAACCCAACACAAAATTACAGTGCTACAGAGTTTCTGGTTAAACTAAATTTATCTGGGAACATCACTGCCATTAAAGAAGGGCAGCTAACATAACGACAGTGAAATTACACACCCACTTCTCACCATGATAACAAGCTGCTTATGTGCGTTTGTTTACTGTGACAGTGGCATTTCCTGCAGAGTTTTTCCAAGCTCTGAAATGTCCCTGTGTGTACTGTGAGTTTGGAGATGTGAGGCTCTTACATCTGGGATGAAGGGAGGGTCCAACATGTTGGCCTCCAGTCGTTTAAAGTTGATATTTCTGAAGATGGGGTGCTGCTTGACCTCTATGGCCCCGCCACCCTGACAGCCCAGTCTCTCCTTGGGGTCCTTGGCCAGGAGCTAAGACACAGCAGGAGAAGAGGAAGAAGGAAGACACTTATAAACACTGCAACCTTCAAGAATGATCTGCATTTGGCTCAATTGACCGAGGTAGATAATTTTATTGCCTTATACATTTCTCATTAGAAAGGACATCAAATTAAAAAACCCATTTAATAAATCACACACAAAGAAGAGGGAGGAGGTTTCCTGTGATGCAGGCTTTTACGACTAATCCCTCCAGTTCAGTGTATACAAAACACACATAGCTGAGTTGCATGTAATCCTCTTGACTGTTTGTTTCCGACCCCACATAATCTAATAAAGACTACGCAAATCCATATGCTCAAAGGTTAATGCAGCTCTATTATGGCTAGAATTAGAGAGCGTCACTGTAAGGACTTCTGGGTAATATTACCAGCACACCACCTACAGTGCAGCAGGCTGACGGTGCGGATTGAGGGCTGTTGAGTGGTTTGATACTAGCAGACACTCTCACTGGCCCCGTTGTCACCCTGATGCCGATCGCTTTCACAACCAACAACCCAGCGGCGTCTCACTTTTCACCACATCTTTTACGCTCTCTCTCTCTCTCTCTGGTTGTCCTTCGTTTCTCTTGTCCTTGTGCAACTCTCGTCCAATTTACACCAGGATTCAAAGCAGATTTTCACTCTCGCTTTCTCCTCTTGAAAACTCACATCACTTGTCTATTTTGAGATGTGGTAATAGCCATCTCTTTGGCACAGCAGATATGGTCCCCCACCACCCCCACCCTTCTCCTTTGCTGCATTCTCTCCTCTTCCTTATTATCTTTCTCCCATTTCTTGCTGAACCCTTTCGTCTCCCTGCTCCCCCAACTCCTCCTCTCCCTGGGGAGTCTTTAAATCTGCTGAACCGTGGGTCACAATGTTCCACGGCGTCACACAAAAAAATGTACCAATGCTGCTTATAAGCAGAGCAGCTCAGTGGCTCCATCATGGAGATTGTGTCAGACAGAGGAGTGGGGGGGGGGGGGGGGGGAGAGATAAGTTAAGTGAGCTGAAAGAAGCAGCTCATCTCCTTAAACAAACTGAGACACAGGGTGAAATGACCATGTATCATGTGAATTAGGTAAACAAAGCTTTTCAGCCTTTTTCAGCTCACTGTTTTGTCTTTACAGTGAATTCCAGCCAGTAAAATTGAAAGTGCTCGCCCAAGCAAGTGGTGTGATTCCACCAGATGCAACTCCTCTGAAAGTCTATATTTGACAGGAGCCACGTTGAGGCGCACAGAGCAGAAAAGAAAGGCAGGGAATGCAGGAACATCATATAGCACACAGCTTAAACATACAATCCAAAAGCCGACTGTCACAATCCCGCCACAATGACACAAAAGGAAAAAAACAACAACATCCAACCAAAAGCATCCATGGCTGCCCGTAAAACAACATGCATGACCTTGACCTGGAGGCACAAGATAAAATAGATGATCACTGTTTGCAAGCTGAATTCTGACCAATACTACAGCATTAATTGTGATTCCTGTGAATAGGGATCGATAGATAGACTAAGAATACCTTGGCATGGCAATTTCTTCTGACGATGCTGTCTGTGTTGAGCGCTCAGTGGATCTGCGTTCGACTACTCCGCCTAGGCTGCACTGTCGAGCGCAGATACACTGAGCGCAGCGCAAGCTAGCAAGACAGAAGCTAAGCTCGTTGCAACAACTGCCTCAAGCTACCCGAAATTGAACTTCCCCCACCCTCATTCAGATCTGGCGTTTGGAACTATCTTGGTTTTCATGTGAGCATGACCCTGATGGTAAGCGCGTCATGGACAAAAGTAAAACAGTATGTCGGATGTGCCACGCAATGCTCAATTGGTGGGAACTAGTGTGTTAGCGCAGTTAGCTTGTTAACGTGTTGACGCAGTCCAGCCCCACGCACTGGGCGATCCGCGGTAACTCGTTAACAGAGATTTTCCGCGTTATGACGCATTTTATGAGTCATTTTAACAAGATTAACGGTGATGGACATTTATGCCAACATCGTCCTAATGCAAAGACAAGTGGAAGCAGACAAAAACAACAAGCACGCATGCTACAAACTTTACCGGAGTCATTTACACAGCCGTTAGCACATGATTCTCCTTTCTCGATCAGATAGATTTATTTACTTTTTTATTATTTTGTTGTTTCAGCAACATTACATTTAAAAACTGTACTTTTGAGTTATATATATATATATATATTAAAACTAAACTGAAAAATCTCATCATTGTTTCCAGGATCAGCAGCTATGTCAGCTAAGATGAAGGTAAAACTGATAATGGGAGACATTGCAAAGCTTCTTATGACAGCAGATACATAGGTGCCATTCTGGAACAGCTGGACTAACTGTGGAACATGAATGGGCTACAGGTACAGTTACAGGTCTCATTCTAACAGCAGTGACAAGGACATTAGCAAAAAGCAAAACCAGTCACAGGGCTACCGAGATAGCAATAGTCTCTGCAATCCCTTTCCCTTTTTGGAAGGTTTTGTGGTTGCTGCCTCACCAGTGCACCTGTTGCCACCAAAGCAGGTGACAGATTCAGAACTTTTGAATATTTCCTAACTTGACGGAAAGATGAAGTTTAACTTACTTCAAATCAAATGTTCCCTTAAGTTTATGAGCAGTGTAGTCGTCTACCTCAGTGTAAACAGTGTAGCTTTTTCACAAACAGAGAACTAGGCACACACTGACAGAAAAAATGTGCAGTACAGTAATCTTGGCTTGCCTCTCACCCACTAATTTTCTCCTTCCTACCTGAACTGAATGAATGAATATAGTTAAAAACTAATGTGTAGAATTTGGTCCAAGTTAACTCAATATATAAAATAAAAACACCTCTTTAAAGATCTTAAGAGTAATTTAGAAATTAAGAATTTGTAGTAACATAACTTTACTGTAAAATTCAGCAAACGAGTTTTGCTTTAAACCAAATAAAAGCTAATAAATGAACAAAGAAAGAAATCATGCTACTCAGAACATAAAAGTTACTACATATGACAATAATGACACGTTATTTAAAAAGACCTGAATATTAACTCGTTGCTGCCACCACATCACTTTGTATCTTCATTTGCAGTTGGTTCCCGTCCCTCCACCTTTCACCTATTCTCAAAACTCTCGCTGTCTTCAGCCTCACCTGTCTGCAGATGTCTTTCGCCTCCTCAGAGAACTTATCAGAATATTCCTCCTGGTCCTCCCGCACTCGTCTGTCCACCTCCTCACGCTTGACACGTTCCTTGCGCTTGCGGAAAGGTGACTGGCCCTGGATCATCTCAAAGATCAGACAGCCCAGCCCCCACCAGTCCGGACTGAAGGTGTAGCTCTCATTCTGGATCACCTCGGGTGCTGAAACGGGAAGGAATCATGAAGGGTGAGGAAAACTGACAGACAGCTGTAAAATCGGAACTTGAAATGTTGGCTTAACGTCGAATCGCATTTTTCCAGAAATTTCAGCGTTGCCAAAAAACGACCATACACACGGCCCGTTTTACTGACAGTGTCACAAAATGAGAGGACGTGGTATGCTCATCATTAGGTCTCAGGTGGCCATAAAACTCAAGAGCTGCCAGTATGTGCAATACAATAAAACAGAATAATATTATCACAGGTTGTTCTGTCTCGACTCTAACATATGGCACATTCAGTTCAATTTAATTTATGTAGCACGACTTCACAATAACAACAATCACCTCAACATACTTGCACATTGTTTTTAGATGTGAGAATGTGCCAGACTTTGCTGTTTTACAAGTCTTGTCAAACTCTTTCAGTGTATCGGAGGCATAAGGAGTAACTGAGACAGATGCTGAAGTTTAAATAAGGAAACCCAATACATGTGAAGAGAAGTTAGCAGAACATTGCTGTGATTTTGCTAAATCAGTGCACTGAGCAAAGACTTGAGAATAAAAAGGAGGAAGAAGATCGACATCACTGGGCACAATGCAATGAAAAGGAACCAGTTCTTACCCATGTATCCAACGGTGCCTACTCTCCCTCGTATCGTCTCCCCTTCAGGGATTTGCACAGCAAGGCCCAAGTCTGAAATTCGAATATGTCCTAAACGATACCCACAGATAAATCGCAAAATGAGAGAGTGTTCAATTTATGTTTCAGATTTAAATGCATGCTTTCTTAACAATAATTTTCAAGTTATAACTTACAAGGCACACGACAACATGCACACAAGACATCCACAGTGCCGTGGAAATGGCCACGTTACACTGACTTTAAACAGAAGCGGGGAGAAGGAGAACGAGGGGGAAAGAGCGGTGCTAAAAATGAGCACATTCCTCAATTTCAAGATATGCCCAATTTGGAGAATAAATGATCTAAGTGTGAGTCAGAGGAAAGAGCGTGATGTGAGAAACTTGAGATGACTTTTCAGCCCCAAAAGATGGGGAGACGTTCTGCTGCTGTGCTTGAACATTATGAACACGACAAGTTACAAAGTGCGTGTTTGTTTTCGACATCATGATCCACAAGTTACAGAAAAAAAATAACGACGAAACAAAAAAATGTCCCTGGCACACACATGAAGTAAATTAAACAACAGAGCAATAGTGAAAAACGAGCTAGGACATACCACGGTCATCCAGAAGGATGTTTTCAGGTTTCAGATCCCTGTAAAGAGAAAAAAAAATTACACATTAGAGATGAATTTTGATTTTGTGATAATTTTAACAACAGGGAGAGAACATTAAACCCTTGGATAAATATTTGTATTATTTATGAATTTACAATTCTGTTTTCTTTAGTTGCATCTTCTCTTCTTGAGCTACTACAGCCTTTCATGTATCATATATCTTTATTTGCTTCATTTATTGCACCGGCCTGTAATCTCCTGGCTGGAGCTTTAAAACTTAAGCCTTTTTTAATTAAGCCCAGTCTATTCTATTCTATTCTATTTAACTTGCACTCCAACATGTTATTTTACTCTTTTGTAATCAAATCTATCGGACTGCTGCCAACTTAAAACCACAATGCCAACTGTGAAGGTTACTGTAACACATGCTGAGATCAAGACGCACGGCATGTTGTTATAACTACACCGGCCATGTGCATGTGGGTCTTTTAAGAACATCAGTGTTTATGTTAACATTACTCTCAGGCCCCATAGAGTTTGACATGTGAATTACACCTCACTGAAATCAGTACACCATTAATCTGGTCACACTTCATCATTCAAGATTTCCTTCTGCACCTTTCCCACTGTTACCCTCCGGTGGAATAAATCGCTTCATAACACCAGAGCTGGAATAAATGGTTGGAAATAGTGCTGGGGTTTTTTGTTGTTGTTTTTTTCAGCCATCTTGAGCACTGAAGTTTGCCACTTAGGTCTTTTTCCTCAATGTATCCATATTATATTACTCTGCTGGGTTAAATTTGTTTTCAAAACGCACATTATTATTATTCTCTTACTGTACATCGTTGCACTGCCTCTTATCACCCCTGGCCTGTTATGCACCATTATAGTTCCTGTTTCTTTAAGGTCAGACTGGACTCATACAAAGCCCAGTTTGCTTTGACTGGTCTGTTGGAATGACAAAAATGAGGCACAGCTGGTTACATAATGGCGTAAGGTTAAACTATAGCTCCAACCACAGTATAGAGCCACTGAGACTTTTGATGGCTGTGATGACTTGGAAATCCCAAGTTAGACTTTTATGTTTATATATGTCATCTATTTTTAATCTAAATGTGACTTTTTTCTTTATAAAAAGGAACATCCTAATGCAGCTACAGAAAATTAAGACGGTACACAAGCTTAGTCCAGAAGGCTACGCCCTCACAGTAGCTGAAAAATATAGCTAACATTGCAGCACAGACATAAATTTGTCACACGGCATAATTAGTACAATTTCAGGATTTTAACACTTAATAGCTGCAGATTGAAAAATAGCTTTATAATACCGCCTGGTTTACATTAGTCTTTATGAGCTTCTGTCACTATTTTACAGTTGTTCCCTTGTCTGATTAGAAAAACAGAAAAGCGTGTCAGGGAGAATGGGTTTATTAGGAATTCTGCTGTTTTAAAATACAGTTTATAGAAGTACACAGAGTGGAAGAGAATAAACAGACGATAATATTAGTCCAATTTACCCTTAGCCACACTCTAATGTATCTCCAAATATATATCATGTTTGGATATTGTATATTTCCTACATATTAATTTCATTGGACGCGTGCTTGCTTTTGCAGCCGGTAACAGAAAATTTGGTGTGTTGCAGCTCAGACATTTCACAGTTAAAAGTGATGAAAACCAGCTCTATCAAGGAAATAATGGCAGGCTATCCAGGTGCAGATGGGTGCATCTGGATTTAGCTGGGGCAGCTCTTCATTCTTTGTTTAACTGCATTTTAAAGTATACTCTTAGTGGGTATTACAGTTACATAGATACAAGAAAGGTTTGGACTACAAACAAACTTTTTTGCAGCTTAACTGCAGTGTTTTCTGATGTTGAAAATAACCACATTTCATCTAAGACCACTATAGGCAAAAACAATTTCTATTCCATCTGCAGTAATTCATATTTGGCAGAAGGCTTCACCTTTCCATTCACATACTTGGAAAGGCAGAGGCGGGGGAGCAGCAACAAGACAGTCAGCCACAATCAAATATGGAAACATGACATGAAATATGGAGCTGGGTTCCAAGCAGCTTGCAGATCTATACTGAAGGTAGGATAAGGTAGCTTAAAGCATGCCTTATGTGAGATTTACTAGTTAGATTTGTACAAGGATCTTAGCTGAGCCACTGGGTGATGTGGGTTAGCACTGAGATCAGGTTATTTATCAGGATCTTGAACTTGACAGAACTGAACTGCCAGAAGTAATGTTGGGCATGGACTTTAGCCTTTGTAACTTTCCAAAGGTTTTACAAGCACTTTAAAATAGTATCCTAAAAATTTGCAATATACTTCCATAAAGTTGGCAGAGTTTAATCCAAGATATCCTTTAGTGAGAACCAAATCAAAAATCTTAAAATTTGAGTCAAAACCATTCCCTCTCAAACTTTACGTCCAGCCTGTTAGGCGTCGTGTTACCGGTAACTTTGATGGCATCACTGTGAAAACATCACGGTTATTTCTGACTTTAGAGAGTTCCTTTCAGAACCCCAAAAGACATAATCTATTTTTTTTTCCTTTTACTGGTAACGATTCACATGAGAGTAAGCTGAACTTTAAATGCCAGGGCATTTAGCCAGCTGTAAGCAAATACTCTTGTACCACAACATGCTTACATAACGTGGTTCTAGGGCTTTAAACCTCACAATATCGTCCACAGAGACACAGATCCTTAAATATCTGTGAACAATTCCCAGCTCCTAAGCTCAATGCAGCAAATATGATGTCAAATCCATCCATCCATGTGGAGCATATCCACAAGAGGTGGGGTACAGCCTGCACAGGTTAAACTCACACTTACAGGCAATTTTGAATTACCAATTAACCTAATAAGCACATCTCTGAACTCTGGGAGAAAGCCACGGTATCCGGTGAGAGCCGCAGTCATGAGCAGCACATGCAAACTCCACCCAGAAAGGCCAAAAGCCAGCCCGTGAAATCAAACCTAGAATAATCATCCTGTGAGGCGGCAGTGTTAACCAGCATACCACCCATGCATGCTACTGTTTAATTTACTATCTACACCTATTCCAAACTTTTTTCTGACACCATGTGTGAGCTTACCTGTAAACTATCCTCTCACGGTGCAGGTCCTCAAGGCCACAGCAAATCTCAGCAGCGTAGAAGATGGCTCTTTGCTCATCAAAGCCTGAGTTCCCCATGTTGTAAATGTGAAACTTTAAGTCACCGCCATTCATTATGGTCAGCACCAGGCACAGCGCATCCTTGGTCTCATAGGCGTATGCTAGACTAACCTAGAGGAGGGAGGCAAATTTGGGGAAGAGGTAATAATGGGAGGAGGCAAGAAGAAAGGAGAAAATGTTGAAGAAGGCATGAGTGTGCTGGAGGAAGAGGGAAGAGAAGTGCTAAGAGACTAGTGAGTGGCTAGAAGAGCATAATTGCTTTATTTGGTTTGCTTAATGTCCCAAATAATCATCCATTATCCAGAATGGAACGTCAAGAATGTACACAAAAGAAACAAGGAGATATATCACAGATACAGAAAATCATCCTCTCTCTAATCCCACCATCCGTCTCTTTTCTTCCCTCATTCCCACCAGCCTCCCTTCATTTCCCCTCCCTGTGGGTCAGTGACACACAGGGTACAGAGTGCGCATACGTTGTTGTGTACAAGCAGGATGTTGCTGCCATCAGGAGGATTTCCATCTGCTAGAGCATGTAGTCAGAAACAAACCACAAAAGGAGATGGGAAATATTCTCATGGGCCAAGTGAACAAAACACACACACTCATATATACATATATATACAAAATGTACCCAAACAAACACACAAATATGTGCTCCAAACCAAAGTAAATAATCTTTCTAAATTCTTGTTTATGTGCTGGCAAAATACATCGATTTATTGTGGCACCACAAAAGCCTTTTAGTTTGCTTAGTGATTCATTAAAATGTATGAATCACTATGAGCAGACGTCCAAAAACTCTCCCAAATATCGAAGACGTTCAAGTGTGTAATCAAATGTTCAGTAATTGCTACTCTAGTATTATCAGTTCAGCTTTTGTCTTGCTGTATTTATGGTTTACACGCATGCAGCAAGACCCTTAACGTTCTGAGCTCTACTCCTTTGCCTAAAAGTTAAGCATTTTTGTAGAAGTGTGGTTTATTTCCTTTATTCTTATGTATTTTACTGTGAAAAGGGAAAAATCCTGTTTCAAAGAATATGAATAAAAAATGTCAGCAAAAATAATAGAAATATTCAGATAATTCTCATATTTATCTTTGTATTTTCATGTTGTTCTTTTATGGAAAAACATGAAATTACAAGTCTGACTTATCTGCAGGGGAAAAAATATATATTATATAATAATTTCATCATATTGGTACCGGTATCAAAAAAAATTCAATATGATATGATAGTGAGTCAAATCTGCATCGCAGTGAGGCAGCTCTACCTCATCCTCACCTGCTGGAAATTTTAAAGCAGGGTCACCCTGCTCCGTGTCTCACACCCACACACAAAGAATATGCGGATGGGTTATTGGTTAAAACATACAGCAAACTAACAGTATGCACTGACTAATACCATGCAGTGATCACAAAAAGGTAAAGAAGAATAGCGAGAGAGAGAGAAATGAGGGGTTTGAGAGAGCACTTGACTCTTCTGCTTGCTACTGCTGTTTGGTCAGTGTTGCTAGGCAACAGAGCTGCTCTCGTAGGTAGAGAGGCACATGAAGAGTCATCAGTTCTGCCTGCAGCACCGCGAACAAACACGCACACACACAAACACGCACACACACACACACAGAATCATGTGCCAATCCCAGGTGACAAGAGCTGCAAGTCTGAGGTTCTGTAACAAGCCCACTCTAGCCTCTGTGTGTGCGCGTGTATGTGTGTGCACATGCATGCTCGTACACATGCTTGTGCCATGACTCACTCAAACAAGGACAGGCTACATAGCTCATGCTGCATCACAAACCAGCTAATCCAGCGTGTAGTACAACTCAAACGGCAGCCAGTACATTCAAACAGTGAACATGGACAGGCTTTGAGGCTGGGCTGCAGGACAGCCAGGTTACTGTACTACAGATAAATATCACTGTTAAGTCAAAGTCACACAGTATTTTTCCTTTGTGCACAAAGTACACACTGCATACAGACCAGACATTTACATGAGTATTAGCCACTCCTTGCCATGTTCCAAGAATGTTAAATGAGGACTTGGTGTAATTTTGTTGTCTTTGGAACAATCAGTTTTGAAATAAGAAGCAACACTGAGCCAAAGCTAAGCTTTCTTTTCCGGCCTGAGCACCTGAGATGTGTTTGTGCATGCAGCTGGACGAAATGGAAAGAGAGGCACAGATCCCCAGTTTTCCAGTGGGATCGGAGTCTTGATGAGAATATGTAGTATTTAAGCTGGATCAAAAAATTCAAGCATTTCATTTTTTATATTCATGACATGTTGAAAGGGGAATAAAGAAAATCAGAGCACAATACAAGAGGAAGCAGTGCACTGCTAGACAGGTATGCACAGTCAGACAGAAAAGGGGGGCAAGAGAACTCAACTCAGTTATTCCACAAAACTATCGCTTAATAAAGTCCTACTTTAAATATGAGCCATGACTAATACGATATCTCTTTTAGTAGTAGACTTCTCCTTTTGGTATAGCACTGAAATTAAAAGATTTAACAATAACCTCTACAGCAAGGGAATCTGGTGGCTCTGTTACATTGTGCTAGCATGCTTTCATAGATGCAAGAGTGACTGTAGTGTTACTGCGGTTATACAATGAAGAAACATTTTTATCCTGATGTGAATGGTCTCTTTTTTTTTTTTTGTCCTAAAGACACGAGGGTTTACTAAATGGTTTAACGAATCTAAAAGTGATTCAAGTCATATGTTATGGCCTTAACATATTTTGGAACAAAGTGTTATATAGCACACTTCAAATCATGCAGTGAGGGAGTATCTCAAAAGAATTGTGTTCCATCCATCCAGCAGACTTCTACAGACTTGGAGAGTCAGTTCAAAGGCACAGTGAAGCTGTTCTGTTAGCATGTGGCAACCCAATACCACACCACGACACTTTATGTTGTTTTTTCCTTTAATTTGTCACCTGTCGGTAGGTGACTCCCTAAAAAGGTTTCCGATGCGCTGCTAGCCAAAAACCACTGCTTACTCATGCCTATGGTTCAATTTATAGAAATCCTCCATAGGAAAATCAGCCAAGAGCAATGGCATCACTAAGAGCCGGAGGCACAGTGGCAGGCTAATGATTTTTCTTTTCCTTAGGCTGGCACACATGCTCAGAGAAAGGATACTGTACCATTTCATTCTGCAAGCAGCTGCTCTGCTCAAATGTGACTTGCAATGCAACATTTCTAACGGCCTTTGTTTTAGGTGGTGCGGTTGGACAACAAGGAAGAACAATTTTGATGCCATTTCCTGATGAAGGTGGCACCAATACTATTGTGGCGTTCTCTGGAGATCGTTTTAGCTTGTTCCTCAGATTGATGCTTCCTCAGAATTTTCAGTTCCTTAAATATCACATTTGGGTTACACACTTTAACATGCTGCTTTTACTTGATGACAGATTTGTTTTGGTGAAATGAATTCCAGTCACATATGGCAGGAATGTCTGAGAAACTTAAGAGTGTCTGTGACATAATGCTGAGCTGTCACAGATTGGCAATCTTAAAGTAAACCATCACAGAATTCTGAGGGGAGCATTATTTTAACACCTCTGCCCCAAGAAGGCAAAAAAATAAATAAATAAATATTCATTTAAAAATACACAGGAACAAAACAGATTTCAGTCAAATTCAGTAATGCATTGACAGATGATTGAGGGCTGACAGTATGCTCCAAATGAAATCAAATCTGGCGTGTTTGCAGAATAGCAGGTTTCTTATGAAAATAACCAAGCTGGCTTCGATTGCTGCAGCACAACCAGCGAGCGCAGCTGAACTTGTCAAGGTGTTTCCACATCCTCCCTAAACGCCCCGCAGAATGCTCTCACCTGCCACTGTTCAATAAGATCATGCGTCTTTTCCCCCCTTTTGTAGTTTTATCTCATCATGTCTTTTTCCACTGTGGCTCACAACCTCACTAAACAAACAGAGCTCGAGTTGTGGCGTCTATCTTTAATAGCTGATCGACAGCCTTTGCAAACACGCCATTCTGTTTCATTTGCAGGATCCTGCAGCCGACAGTGCTCTTACATTCACGCATGCACGGTCTCGCACATAGACGGGCAAAACAGGTAAAATTCGGTTGAAAGGTTGAATAAGAAAAAAGTAGTACTTACTACAAAACTACTGTTAACTTTTTCTAAAATGCGTTTTTCGTTTAGTGCCATTGCTTCACCTTTTCTTTTCTTCACTCGCTTCTTTTCCAGCTTTTTACAGGCGTACATCTTACCGGTGGCACGTACTTGGCAGGCACAAACCTGGAAAACAAGCAGTGAACAAAACGTGATCGCACTCACATGCGCATTAAAAATAAAACACACGGCCCTAAAATATAACTAATGGAAGTTAATATGTCACACTGCAGATTTTCCCACCCAGCATCACTGGAGTGGCGACAAACGCTGGTGCATTAACTGACAGTTAACGGTTACTTGTAGCCAATTAACTCATTAAAGTTTAACTATAACTTTAGTCACTATAATTCCACCTTATAAAACATTATTTATTCCTCATTTCTTACCTCGCCAAATCCACCTTTTCCTAGTACTCTGTAATGTCTGAAGGTATTTTTGGTTACTGGTTGCCTGCAGAGGTGCAATGAGGAATAAGAAAGGGATAAAGACAGAGAGACAAAACACAGAGGAGACATTAAATAGGAGTTTATTTCATTTTCACAGACCATGTGATGTTGCAGACAGAGTAATGGTCTAATATATTATTAATCCACCCTGATGACTGCTGTTTCCACCCTGCTTTGGTTTCAAAGCCATTATGCAAAGCATCATCAATTATTAACCACTCACACAGAATCACCGATTGGCACCACCACCTGTTTTAGTGCAAAAACCGTTCCTGCTGCTATACTTTAATATTTACTTTTTCGTTATATATCTCTTTTACTGCTTTAGCGACAGACAAAGACAGTAATTGTTCAGCCTTAGTAGACCTGAACAGGGAATGTTTAGTATGTGCATGTCACGTTTTTGATGTAAATCTTAATGTACATGCTTTGCATGTTTGCTTTTCCACGTGTGTAATATGCTGTGACTACCCACCTCTCCAACCATTTCCACTGCAGGAAGCGAGAGAAGTACATGGACTCCTGGTAGGAGGAAAATGGAGCTCCACTCAGATAATCACGAACTATTCTGGAGCAAAGGAGAGACAGAGAAGGGGGAGTGGTGACCATTTTAATAACATATCAAATATAACAATAACATCTTACATGTCAGAGTAAACCAGGAAAAAACCCAGATTTCATGTTACCCCTAAACGCTTCCTTTTTTTTTTAAACCTTGGCAGTGACTACAAACAGACACATCCTTTGACTGAATACCCACTGGATTACATACGGCCACATCTGTATATATCTGTGAACTTTTGTGTGTGCCATGGACATTGCAGAGTTCAAAAGTCACTCTCAGTGGAAAGATGGAAAACACTGAATGTCAATATGCCACCACAAAAAACGAAAAATGCCTTTGAACAGGGAAGTTCCACTCAGTTCAACCAGGAAACGGGATTTATGGAAACTGGTTTTTATTGAGTCTGAGGTTCAGCGGAACATCTAATCTCATTTTACCTGCCACGTGAATGTGGGTGTAAGTCTGGAAACACACACACACAAAAAGGACTGCATTTTTCTTAAATTCTTAGCAAAAGACGGAAGCCACTAACACCCAGCAAAAATATAACTCTCTGCGGGGTCACAAAGGGTGACAGTCTCACCGTCTCCAAGCCGTGCATAAACTGGCACTCCGCTGGGAGTTGTTAGGACACGACTCTTTGACATCCGTGCGTCATCCTCGTAGATCAGTGTCTGTTTTCAATGGTCTCACCACAGATGTTTGACTTAAACACCATCTCTTGACACTAAAGCGGTGAGCTAAACAGCACTGATGTGTTGCGGTTACTTTAAGGCTGAGCTATCTACTGTGCTTGCGTTGAGTGTTGGCAGATTACATATTTTAAAAAGTAGACTGACATAACCACCAGGACGTCACCCAGTGGCTTTGGATTCTGCATTTTGAAGCTTCAGCGTTGCTGCTCTTTAAAAAAAAAAAAACCAAAACCCAGAAGTAACTGTTATGGATGAAAGGGTGGAGTGCTGAACAATCAGTTAACGTTAGCTAGCTTAGTTAGCAAACTGCATTCTTAATCTGTACAGATGCAGCATACAGACACACATATTCAATTCAATTTTATTTATATAGCGCCAAATCACCAACAATCATATGACCTCTTATGAGCAAGTGACAGTGGGAAGGAAAAACACCCTCAACAGGAAGAAACCTCTGGCAGAACCAGGCTCAGGGAGGGGCGGCCATCTGCTGCGACTGGTTAGAGTCGCATATCAACTATTTAGTGCTAAATAACAGACTAATGAAATAGTAACAGAAGCACAGACATCTTAGATAATCTGTACTACACAGCAAGTCATATTATTAGCTTTGTGATCTATAAAAAAATGTCTCAAAGAGCCTTTTTCAAACCAGCCTCAAATAACCAGCCTGAGACAATGAGGAAATGCAGTTTTTAACTACTTTTTTTTTGATCCAGGGGTTGCCCCTTGATTTAAATGAAAGGTCAGTTTCTATTGCTAAAGTCTCTACCAACAGAAAATGGCAAAACTGCAATTCCTGAAGTGGCCACTTAAGGCTGAGTCAGTCATCATTGAAAATGTCCAAGTTATCAAGATAAAAAGGTCACTGATAGCCTGGTACAAACATTTATAAATATTTTAAAAAGGGTTTCGTTCCTATGGGCAGCTTCCCCTTCAATAATAATCATAGGATGGGAGCATTTTTTCTAACTCATCTTTAAATAGGTAGGGCTTAAACTTTATCGGCAGCTACAGTCGATAGCTGTCTGGCGTCACCTCAACTAGCTGAACTGGACCTCTTAACCATATTTGTGGTTTTGGAGTCTTTGGGTTCATTTTTAATGGATTGTGACTTGCTGTTTGATGCAGACTCTTCAAGGACTTTATGCTTCAGTTCTGGTGAGAAATTGAAATATTTTAATAGTCTGTCACAAATTAGAAGGTATTTGTGTTTGTGCACAGATGGAGCTTTTTAATCATTCTTCATCTTATCCAAAAACAGAATAATAATTAAAACAGAGAGAGGAGTCATAGGCAGATACTAAATTAACTAAACTTTCCATGAAAGATGGACCTTAGCAATCCAAACCCCCAGGTCGCAATGCAAACCTCAGCTTAAAAAAATAATCATTTCATTATTAAAAAATAAAACAGACTCCCAAAGACTCCTTACAGTACCCCTCTAAGCCATTTAACAGTCAACTATAATAGTCAACATGATGCAAAATTATAAAAGTTTCTTCAAAGCAAGCAGTAATCATCAGTGACACAAGCTGCACTATTCCCAAACTACAAAAACCCCACATGAAATAACAAATACTCTGGGACAGTCATGACAACCACTGCCCGGTGTGATCACAGCCTCCTCTACCAGCCAACAACACATGACTAAAAACCAGAGTTACAGCACACATTCTCCTCAGCCACCCAAATGTCAAAGATATACTCATATTTATCCTGCAGATTTTCCTTGACCATATTTTAAAATTACTTCATCACTAAGGAGGACAAGGATAGCTGCCTGTGGTTACCAACAGTGCTGGAGTAGCTGTTCTTGGCAAAAAGACTTGAGAGTAGAGAGTTTCCATTGGGGAAGCACCCTCGGCTGTGTGAAAGAAAACTGAGTTATGTCATTATGGAACTCAGTTGCTCTGTAAATTAAGTGAACATCCATTTGAATTGTTTGCAGGAGTAGAGTGTCAACAGGATTTTATCAATCTACCCTTTGTTGTTTCTCAGCCTACAAGGGGTTTGTGGACATAAAATCTTTCTCCTAAACACGTGCATTAGCATGTTTCTTGTTCCTTTGTGTATCAAACTTCAGTTTCCACTCTGTCACTGAAGAAATCAAGAAACAAAAACGATTTCCTCCCAGATTCTGTTCGCTTATCGGTTTGACAGGCCTGAAAGGGGCTCCAGAAAGGAAAGAGCTGAGCAGAGCTGCAGACAGCCATCACTGGGAGTAGAAATAAACACAGCTACAATATGGCTTTTGTTAAACAAAGGGAGCGGGAGAAGACAAGAAGAGGGAAGAAAAATCAGCAGCGAGACCTTTGTCAACACAGCGGATACACAAAACATCCCGATACACACGAGATGGGCCACACACACACTACTCTCAGTATGACATAACAATATGTTCCACTGCACCAAGAAAATAAAAAAATAAAAATCCACAAGTGAGCTAATATATTTCTGTTAGTGGGAGTGCAGCTCTGCCAAAAGTCACGTTCACACGTGCAGCACCATGCTTTCCTACAGGTTTTCCCTTTGAGAGGAAAAAAAACAAACAACGGAGCAAACGCTGGTTCAGAATTACACATCGGAATAAAATATGAAGTTACACAACGGAATAATACAAATAATGATAGTGAAAGGAAGAAGTGATGACCAGAGTTGGACGGGAATCCCATTCAAAAACATCTGAGCTGCTGCTGCACGGCTTCAACACGTGCCTGTGCTGTTCTCCTCGCCGTTTTGCCCCGCTCTCCTTCACACTCTCTTTCCATTTCTCCTCACTTTTCCCCTAATTCTCCCTTTCGTCCTCCTTTCCTTACTCTGTGTAGGTTTTCTAACGATGCGTCCTCATGCTCCGCATTTCTTCAGACTTATCACTTCATCGCCTGCTGAGTTTTGAATCCAGTCAAGAAATGGAGCAGATGCTGTGCTTCTCACATCAACAAAAGCGCAGTATTCTGGTTATCCTCTTTCTCACGCCGTTTCCCTGCTCTCCCTGATGCCCTTTGGGCAACTTGGAGGAAGACATTTATGCAGGAAGAAGGAAACTTGCCTAACTGAACATGACATGAGATGAGAGGCTCTGTGGAGGTTTTTCTGGGTTTTGCTCATCTTAAACATAACCAATAAAGGTCCCAGTTTTAGTCCAGCACAAACCACATCACCTCACTTCTTCATGCATTTGCCAACTTTTTCCTTCACACACCACCTCCTGCTGTGTGTCTGCATTGCTCACTCAGCCTCTAAACCCTCAAGCAAATCTCCCCAACACAGAGAAAATTAAGATATGTGAATAAGCTTTAGATAAACTAAACAAAACGTCATACTCAATTAAAATCATCGGGTCGAGGAAACTTTTTGGGAAAAATTAATCACTGCCTCAAAACATTCTGGCAACCGCACGCTTGTCCCTGTCAGCCACTTTGACTAGCTAACTTTGCATTCCTGTCTTCATGGGTCTGTGAAAGTGGCCGCGCTCTGTCAATCAGACATTTTCATAAAGGTTCCCTATACCTGAGGGAGGGAGATAATATCTGACTGTACGCAAGAGTGCATGCTGATGTCATAGCTGGGTGTTTTCTCAGCAATGATCCCCACTTCTCTTGAGCTCCTGTTTGGTGAAGCTTAAGTGAATCAAAGGTTAGTGACAGCATTTCCAATCCAAATCCATTTGCCCTTGTGGTTATGAGCTCAGACTTCACAGAAATTTTGATTTTGCCAGCAATGACAACACATGCTCCATCAGCCCGCTGATTTAATGGATGCTGTACATGTTACATGTAAACCTGATACATTTGAGTTGTTTATCTTCTGTTGTTTTAGAGTAAGATTTATATTTTATGTGCTATGTGCATAAACTAAATTAATCCAGTTAAAGAAAACGTGGTGGGGGCGCACCATCTTCCCAGAAAGGAAGCCCACGGATCGAATTAATTTGCATATTGCCCAGAAGCTTCCTGAAGATGACCTCATAGATCTTATCATCAGGAAGCTTGAATCTATTTAACACTACAGTTAATAATGTCTTCTTCTGCGATGTGATCAAGTGATTTATCAACCAGAGACTGATAACAGCAACATTTCTGGTGGTGTTAAATACTAAAAAGAAAGGTTGTTTTTTTTTTTGTTTGTTTTTTGGTAACCAACCAATTGATTCCATGGCAATGCTGTTTCATGTACCAAAAAAAATATATGAATTATAGTTCCAGGCACTGATTACAATTATTTCAGTAAACTGGTAAAAATAAAATAAAATACAGGAATAGACCCCAATGTGTGTTGTTTACTCGCTTCCTGTTTTATTTTGCCAGTCATGCATCTTTGGATCTTTTGGAGATTCTTTGTTAGCTTCTGCATTTTAGACTTTGCAATTTTCGGGACCAAGAAGCATGTTGTTTCAGGTCCATGAAGCTTTTTCCTCCACATAGCGTTTCTTAAGAGCCTGGTTAGAGTCTGGTTATCATTTTCCAAACATCTTGCCAAACTAAATTCACTCAGTTGGAATCTAACTAAAACAAATCCAACAACAAATGCAATCGGCTAACCAATCGGCACACAGTGCAATCATCTTAGGGATTAGGAATAAGTCACTACAACGACTGTAAGTAATAACAACAGAGTATAGCATATGCTGTTAAAAATATGTAATATGCCTTTTATGTGTGAAATGATTACCGTTGCACTTACCACTGTAATATAATTAAGAAACCAAAACACAAACTGAGATGATACTACAAATATGCGCGCATACCCGAGTATCGCTGAGGTGTACGTGTGTCACTGTATGTTCAATAAGAAGTACATGTGTGGGTAATAATCCCCAGTCTGTTTGCTTCTCCTGGCTCACAGAGCAGGAAGGAGAAACACCTGCAAGTGTGTTTGTGTGTGTGTGTTTGTAAACCTGTTTGTGTGTGTGTATGTGGCGAACACTGAGGTGGCTGTTGTTTTCATGCCAGCCATCCGGATGCTCTCTCTGCCCACTGCTCTTTTTCATTTGGCTCAACTATGCGTACGTATTTGCGAGTGTGTGTGTGTGTCTGTGTGTAGTACGGCATTCCAGGTGCCCGCTGCCTCATCATCAGCAGTGACAGGGAGTAATGGTCCATACACACACACACACACACACACACTCTTTCTCTCTCTAAAGATTCTGCTAGTGCCCCTGCACTTAGATGCCCAGATGCAACCATGGCAAAAAAATAATCATAATAATTATATTTTAAATAAATAAATAAATCAATGTATAAAATTCCATTTGAATTTTCCCTCCACAGCCTGTCTGCATGAGGGCTGAGCAAATAAACGAACAAATAAAAGCAGCAAGTTAGATTTAAAAACATACTTGGTGCAGTCATTGAAGAGCTCCTTACACGGACTCTGCTCCAACCTCTCCCGGCACCCAGCGACGACATCCTGGGGTATGTCAGGCAGATGGGCTGCCGACTTGAGGGTTTAAAGAGACAGAAAAACAGCAGGTGAGGCAAACAGATGCAGAGAGACAGAAGAGAATATGCTCAGTGTAACGTGGTCACAGATTGTTGAAGATGTGAAAATAGATTTTATACCAGAATTGTGCTTGAATCTTTCTGTTAGTGAAAAAAACAAAACAAATTGAAGTTCCCCTGTCTGTTTGCTCCGACTCATTTCAGTCAGTGAGAACATTAGCATTTATGTGAATCAGCTTAAAAATAACTGCCTTGTGCAGCTGTAGTGAAAACACAAAAGAAGACCTAATGGGACAGTGAAGTACACATTCACACATGTAAGAGCCAGAATTAAATGCATGACTTGACTATTTTGTCTCCAGCTTACTTTATTTACCGATAGCTGAGCATATTTCCAGTTAACAAACAATTAAATAGACCCTAAGCAGTTTTATTACACTGAATAAAATTCAATGAGACGATCATCTGGAAGTGCATGTATTAACTTAAACTAATATATAAATAATTTATGGCCATATCATGCAGACCTGGAAATAAATGAGCAGGTTGGTGCATCTTACCCCATTATTAAAGTATGTGTCTAAAACATTCAGTCCACAGTCCCTCCGTTTCTCATCAGGAGCTAGCTGATACATAGCCTGTCACAGAAAAACAGAAGTTGTAGGAACCACAGCAAGCCATGCTCATTCAGCCATCTTTAAAACTTCTCCAAATAAGGTCAAAGTCACAGAGAAGAAAGCAAAGAAGGCTGAAGCAAAGAGGGAAAGCGTTAATGAACAGAGGAAATCAGGGACAGCTGACTAATGGTGAAGAGTTAGCAAAGACAAAACATCTCGTTTTAGTCAAGGCAGCAAACTGGGAACTATTTTCTTCTTTGCACCATCACAGATTGTGTCTTTGGTCAAATATGGCTGTAGGCAGGGACACAGTCTGGAGTTTGACTGCTTTGCGCCGTGTGTTTTGTTTGAAAACACGCTCCGCAGAGACGAATGGGACTGAGCAGCACTACTACGCATCAGCCAAGACACAAAATCCTCGGGGAGACTCGTGGCACATGTTGACGACTAAAAAGTTGCTCATTAAATTTCAAGCATTTGTCAGTTGGTGTGTATATATGTGTCCGCCTACCTTAAAAAAAAACCTAAAACTAAAAGAAACAAAAACAACACAAATCTAGGACCCCATTAAATTCCTCGCCTGTTTTCCCTTCTTGCATACCATCAGGGGCCTAGACACAAGCTTGGGCCTGTGTTTGCCTGCTCACCCAGGGGACCTGCCTCTGACGTTGGCTTGACCTCATGGAGGAGTGCATGGAGGAAGGGGAGGAGTCTGCTCCCTGACAGCTTCTCTAAGTCGCTAATCACCCACTACGCCCACCCCACCCACCTCCCTATGTGACTGCCAAGAACAGGCAAGGGGACTTTGCACTGACTTTCCTTTCCTTTCCTGTCCTGTCCATTGCTCTGCGGGCCCTGATCCAGGAAGGTCTCGTGGGAGAAATCATAGACATATGAAGGTAAAAAAGACGGAGAAAGTGAAAGACTGGCAAGAAGGTGACAAAGGGGGTTCTGTAAGACACAAGAACACTTATAAGGATATCGGAGAATATGCAGAGTAGTTGCAATGGACTCAAAGTCTTACCACAGCATCCATAAATTCCATGCAGCGCTTCAGCTCTGGCCTTGTGTCACAGTACTGACGGAATAACAGCCGACCAATGGGCTGCTTCTCACATAGACTAGTGTAGTCCCTCTCTGAGAAGAAGACAGGGGAAGGAAAAAAGATGAGGGGGAGGGAGATAGAAGGAGAAATGTAATACAACACACACTGGACATTGCGCTACACCAGCGAGTCCATGAGATGATTACGCTAGGAGGAAATGATAACCCTGCGGCATGAAACTGTAAGTAACTGTATATTTTTTGCCCAGCAAAACAAAAAATAAATTCTCTTTGATTTTGGGAGTTGGAAACCATTGAGCTGTATCACTATATTAGTGGGTTTAAGGGATAAATTGTTTTCATTTGAATTAACTTTGCGTTGTGAGCCAAAGTGATTGAGAAACAAACTGGTGGATGCATTTTATAGTTCTCACAGTTAAACTCGAAATAGTCGCAAAAGGGCAATTAAAGGGCAGGAACTGTCACGTTTCCTGGTGACAGCAAAATGGTAAGCATTTTTTTCTGCTTCTGTTTTGAAACACATCTCCATCCACATGAAATACAAAAAAAATGCATTTAAAGAAACATATACATTTCAAAATACAGGACAGGCTTAATGTCTGAAAATTTGTTTTGAAGAGCACAAAGAAACACTAAAAATTAAGTGTAGAAACACGAATTGTCAATTTTAATCACCCCATTCGCTTGTGAAGCCTCCTTTTAAACATTTTAAACCTCAGCATGAGCATTTTCACAGCTGACATCTTAGTGTTTTGACGTGGAATGTGACAAGAAGGGGCAGGTCTGTGTGTAAAACCGCACACTTACTACAACAACCTGACTGTCAGTCACAAAATCATAAGTCAACGAGCATACCGCAGATAATCCACCATTTTGAAACATAATACGTATGTCGAACATAGTTTGACCTAAAACGAGTGACGGAGTCCACAAGCTCAGAAAAACAAATGTCTCCAGAGTTCAAGACAGAAACAATCTTTTTGCAAACACACTTACTGTCATCTGGTGGCCTACAAATAAGAAGCTTCGTTTTTCACACCTGAAAGCGACGTCCATGTTTTACCATGACAACGTACCAGTCCTCTCGTCCTTTGTTAGCTAACAACAAGCTAGGACTAACTAGCTGCTTTACAAAAAATACAATAAATAAATTTTAAAAATTAAACTTTTTCCCCAGCGTATATTTTGGGTTTTGTTTATTATTATTATTATACAGGGTGAAAGATTTGTATTTGTATTGCTTGGCATGTTTAACCAAAGAAAAGCAGTATTTGCTATAATCAATAGATTATGATAATGGACACTGAAGTTGCTTAAAAGAAAAGCTTAAAAACTGTGAATCTGAGAAGCCATTATCTACAGTACTCTGCAGAGGTTTTCAGCCACCAGTCATTTTTTATATTTTTCTAGAAAAATGTAAAATATGTGCAGTGATTTTTTGAAACGTGCAAACCTAGATGGAAATATCATGTACAAAGCAAAAACAGTTTTTTTTTCCATCTGAAAATACAGATGGAGGTACTTTGAGCAGACTGAAATGTAGAATGCAGAATGGAAGTAAAATATAAACAAATAGGGAGTGGGTCAGGACTTTTCCTCATTATTTTATATCCAATACGTCTTAGCTAAAACAAGGTTTTTCCTACAAATAATAAATAATAATAAACACACTTTTCCCCCCAGACAGATCTAGCTATTAATTTTACACAAACTAATGGGGATCTACACAAAAATTAAAAAAAATAAAATGTAACGGTCAAGTTAAAAGAAATTCGGGCCTCCACCTCACAGAAAAAAATGAATTCTACTTTAGAAAAAAGAAAAAAGAAAAAGAGACGTATTCTTTTCTGGAAAAAAAGAAAAGAAAAACACCACATGATGTCACAGATCTCTTTTTTCTGTACATATCTTAGCATTTTTGCCCCTATTAGCACTAATGGTGTCCATTTGAGTCATATTTCCTCTTGTACCAGGACGCTTTCCATCATTGGTTGACGCTAAGGATGCGCAAGCACACATGCAAGATGAACATACAAACAAAAACAGGCCGCACACATTCATATACACAGAGGAAGAGAGATGCTAGGTATGAAAATTTGGGAGTGCTGACAGCTACAGGCAAACCTCCAACAGTAAATGAAATCTTCACAACAGCCCTCTCTTCTGCACTGTTTATTACACAGGATTTACTTCTGCAGCTCAGCGTTTCCTATTCAAACTTGCCACTTACATGACCACAGCACCTAACTTATCAGGTTGGTCAGCAAACAGAATAGAGATAGGATTTTTTTTTTTTTATTACTTCCCTTTACACAGAGGCTGCTGTATTTAAAATCTGACCAACAGAAGCCCTTTCACAAAACTTTATACTGTACTTTGTTACACTTGCTTTCAGACATTATCTTTCATCTTTGATCACCAAGATTTCAGAGGCCTGCTTTGGTGTTTCCCCGTCAGCTCTGTGCGGGAGCGGGGAAAGCCCTTTACACTCATAGCTGATGAAGGCAATTTCAGAGCGTTTGAACAGTATTTGGAGCAGTTTATTTGAACTCTGGAGTGGAGTGGTCTGGCCGGAGGAGAACAATGGTGTAGCTGTGTATGACATCGGTATCCCCAAATGTGGCTCGCCCGCTACTCTTGACAATCATTGAAGAGGTTACTGACAGCGTACGATTAAGAGAGCACAAGTGGCTTTTATTTAACAGGGGACAATAGGCGATGCGAACCACAGGAAGTTGGTAAAAAGAGACAGGGCAAGATACTCGTCCCGTATTCATTAGCAGGCACAGAGAAATCAAAATATGAAATGCAAATTAATTAATCATCCAGTTGGTTTAAATAAACCATTAGATCATCGGCACTGTAAAAAGCTGTACTGTGAAGTGGTGTTGGTAGAGGTGGTGACGGAGGAGAACCAGCTCAGGCTGTCTTCTCTATGTCAAGATATTTCATGTGAATTGGAAATCTTGAAGAGGCCATGGTGGTGCAGTGGTTAGCACAGTCACCTCACATTAAGAAGATTCCTGGTCCAAACCTCCTTTCTGTGAGGATTCTGCATATTTTCCACATGGTCTCCAGGGACCCCAGCTTCCTCCCCCAGAGTCCAAAAGGCATGCATGGCGGGCAAACCGGTGATTCTAAATTGCCCATAGGCTTTAGTGTGAGCATGAATGGTTGTCTCTGTCTCTGCATTGGCTCTGTGATGGACTGGCATCTTGTGCACAGTGTACCCTGCCTGTGTTCCTGTGATAGCTGACAATTTAGGAAAATAGGTAGAGAACACCCAAACTAATAACTGGCCAAAGCACAACATCAACATTGGCTTAGTCTGATAGTAATTTTCAAGCAACAAACCACCAGTGCTAGAAAATATACCAGTGAAGTGCTGAAGAATTGCTGGACTACGTGTGAGAATGGATTTTTACTTACTGTTGCACTCTGCTCAACCAAGACTGGCTCCAAATATGAGCACATTCTCTAACTGCTCTAACTTTGTCCTCTTTAAAGAAAACAAAAGCCAAAGAAGACAACTGATCTTTATATATCTCTTGTTCTTAGACAACTGAATGCATTAACACCCCTCACAGTGGCCGTGAAGACAGCCTCCCAGAATATAAAGTACTGAATATAAAGTGTGTGAAACCGACCCAGAGGCAGAACTCAACACATTTTATATTTTCATTGTTTTAGTGGTTTTTGTTTTTTACTTTCAAAAGCATAAGAGTGTAACATTTCTGCTATAGCACACAGGGTGCTGCACCGCACCTCGCATAACTCAAAGGCTTCAACAATCAGAAACAGCTCAGGCTGTGCTTTACAATATCGTCCGTGATAAAACCAGAATACATTTTTCTGTATAATAAAAATGTCGTAGTGTGATATAGCGGTCTATAACAATACCATGAATTGAAATGCCCTATGTGCTCAACAACGAGACAGGCCCAGGCATGTCTGAAAGCAAGAGCACATGTCAGTGTCCGATTGAAACTAAGTATCTAAAAAGACTTCAAAAACATGCAACAAAACAGTACTATGCAAAATACGTGAGAAAAATGTTCCCGCTAAATGTACAGTATTGTCGAAAACAAGGGCTTTAAGCAGTTATTTTACACTTTTACCTGAACATCCTAGGCTACTGTTGCATAACAAATTTCCCATGCGTGGGACTAATAAAGGTTATCTTATCTTATTTCGCCTCCATTTCCTACACTTCTAAATGCTGCTGCCTGCAAGCTGTAAGCATCAAGAACATTTTTCATCTTTTTTCTGTATCATCTGAAATTTCATTATTATTATTCATTTGTAATTATTACTATTCGTTATCCATTACAACAAATTATCGGATAGTTTTGAGGCTAACCTACCCGTCCTGACAAACAGGTATAGATCAACTTTCTAAGCCATTTTTTCACCATTTAATTTCTCACTGAGCATTAGACTAGCGAGTTCAGCCAGCTGACAAAAAACATGAAACTTTGGGTTGGCGTCCCGTCGGCCGTTCTGAAAATTAAACAAACATTTCTTTTGTTCATAGAAAATGACACATACAGCAGTTTCAGTCATTAGTTGCTCGTCTTTTACCACCAAATATCCTGTTTCTTTACTCTGTTATATCATTATAAAGACAAGCGAAATCTGTTTACAAAGGCCCTCTGACAAGGTTTCAGTCTAGCATGAGAAGTTTTTCAAGTATTTCAGGACATTTTCATCCTAATGACGAGTTTTGCTTGTTGCTCCAGTGGTGGCAGTTCCCTGCTGAATCACAACACAACTGGCTGACTCTTTAAGGTGACAACATCTAATTTGCGTAAGAAAGAAGCCACAGAAACTATTGTGAAATTGTCTAGAAAGCATTTTTTCCCACTAATTGCAAAAATATCCCTGTTTCTCAGTAGGACTCTCAAAATTAAGAAAAGTATCTGTTACATTTCATTTTTACTCAGTAAGTTTCTCAGAATTCTTTAAATAAAAAGTACATTCACACCAGTTGTTGGTGTTTGATTATTGCTGTACCCATTCACAGGTTTGCAACACACAACAAATCTTTTTATGAATAAACACTGGAGATATTTTTCTTTATTTTTTAACAAAGCGTTTCTATGACACTGCAGATCCACTTCACTGTTATTGATGTTTTGCCTTCTCTCTCCAGTAGATTTTTGTCCTATTTGTTGTACATGGTTTTCCATCCCAACCAGTCGAGGCAGATAGTTGCCCCTTCCTGATACTGGTTCTGTCCAGGGTTTCTTTCACAGTTGTGCTTCCTCAAAGGTGACTGCCTGAATGTTGGGGTAATCTCTCTAATGTTGTAGGATCTTTACCTTACAATTTAAAGGATCTAGAGATGATTGTTATTGTGAACTGATGCGATATAAAATTTAATTGGACTAATGCTTTTGACCTTTTGACTGTCATTTGTGTAGAAGGGAGTAGTTTAAGCAATTTGAAGCACATACATTTTTTTTTCTTTTATTGCATACTGCTTATCTACATTTAGATTTCTATGAGGATGTTTGCTCATACTTTTTGTGTTCCCCAACTGCAAAACCCCCCCAATTTCTCAATAATGTCTTCCCTGCTTATGAGGAACCTATCCAATTTCCTAAATATGAACAAATATGAAAGGAGATTGGGAAAGAGGGAACGCACACAAGGCAACAAGGTGTCAGAGAAAAATGGAACTGGTAAATAAGGGGATTAAAAAGAGAGGAGGGAGCACTGTATCCCGAACTAGCACGGGATACTAACTGTCTGAGCCAGTGAATGCAGCTGTAATTACAACTCAATCAAAACTCCAATTTAGACCAAGACAGAGTAGATTAGTGAGACAGTGAACAGTCAGCTAAATGCTCACAAGCGTGCAATAGGTGCAGGAGTGCATGCCCGTGTTTGTGTGCAAACAGACACCTGCACGGCCAATGCTCACTGCTGCTATGCAACAAGCATTTAGTCTCCATCCAAAATACCTATGCTTTCAGGACCATGTTAACAGGCTAACGTGTTTGCAGTGATCAAAAGTAAGAGGTGCCCATATAATATATGTATTAAATATGCCAAAAAAATAGAATGGTAAGAAAGAGATGGACAAAAAAGAAAGAAAGATGGAGAGAGAGGTCTAAGGCTGGCAGACAAAGTGCCTGCAGCCCACATAATGTAATCTAAGCTTCCTAGAATTACCGTTCACTTGTCAAGGCTAAGGTCAAATGCCTGACATTATCAAGACACAACAAAGACTCTGCTATCAGTCGCTACACTGTATTCTGTCCATTGTGCCCGCACTCTGAACGGGCAAGTGTGAGTGTTTCTGCACGTGTGTATGTGTGCACGCACATAACTACACGCCTGTGTGTTTAAGCACACCAGGAGGATTATTTTGATCTTGTACTCAGTGTGATAGGGAAATTACGCAATAGCATCTATGTAATAGTGACGTACATAAACCTTAACAGCTGCTGTATGCGCGCATGCACACACACAAGGACAAACACACACACGGGCAGGCACTTATCGCCTGTTTTTAGAATCCTGTGCACATATTTATGTGCTGGGTACCATCCTCCTTAATAATAATAATAATAATAATAATAATAATAATAATAATAATAATAATAATAATAATAATAATAATAATAATAATAATAATAATAATAGATGGATTGATTTCAGGTTACACAAAGAGATTTTACATTAAATAACCAGAATTGCTGCTTTGCTGTTCTAGGCCTGTGCCTACCAGTTAAGCCAGCAGCCCACAACCCCCAGGCCACGGACTGGTACTGGTCCGTGAGTCGTTTGGTACCGGGCCACGAGAGTTGAGGCTCGGGTGTGAAATTTATGGTTTTCAGGGTTTTTAATCGGTTTTATTTTGTTGTATTTATCCACGACACCTTAAAGGCCAGTCCGTGAAAATACTGTCGGACATAAACTGGTAAGTGACACAAAAAAGGTTGAGTTAAACTACAGCTTACGAACACGTCTGTCCAGACAAAGGCAGTGGAGGCTGTGAAAAAAGCAAAAATGATCATAGAAACTAACATATTCAAACAAATAACGGATAAACATCTTGAGTTTTGAGTAGTGATCTGAACATCAGTGCTGGCTTGGAGATAATGATCCAGGAGGAGAGAGCTTTAAAGAATTCTTTCGCTTGGTCCTGATTGGTGTTGACAAGAATTTGGCATTAAATGAGTAGAGGCTGATGGAAGGTGTGTGGTGATGAACAGAAGGACTCTGAAATGGATTCTGGTGTGGGACAGGAGCCCAGTTTTGAAGGGATGGGAGTAATAGTGGTTGCAGGACTACAGCATTTAGCAGAGTTGTACCGGAGTTTGATTACTTGTACTGTAAAGAATGCAGTTGCAGTAGCAACATCTGGATGTGCTGGAGGCATGGATAAAAGTTTTGGAAGCAAAGCAAAAATAATTTCCTGGGGAAAAAAAATGTTCTTTGCTGCGACACACTGAGGTTAAAGGAGAGAAGTGCCAATAATTACTCAGACGCAGAGTGGAGTTGCTGATGGTGAGGCACATTTGGGGGTTTGGGACCAATCATGTCCTGATTTATCATTTAAGTTTGAGCCAGTAAACTTTCATCTGTGATTTAATGGTGGTGGTGTCCAACCACATCATGTCGAAGTATGACGCTATCAAAGGGAGAGGATCCAGAGGATGAATAGAAGAGGGACAAGCATTAAACACAGGGGATATCCTGTGATAGAGGTGTGCCTGGGCTTAAGTTCATGAACTGTTGCTTTGTTGTTTGAAATACATGACTGAGAGGCTGTGGCAGGGTTATTAATGGTGGGACAAAAGAACAGTGTGGTTGTTGGTATCAAAACTTGTTCGAGGAAGATGAGGATGCAGTGTTAACCAGAGGCTGAATGAGGAAGGGAGAATGGTGAGAAGAGATAAGTACACACTGGGGAATTCCCCAAGGAACTACATACCTAACAAGCATGTAAAGAAATGTGTGTGTGTTGGGGGGTGTAAGGATGTCCATATCCATTGTGATTGTTAGCTGGTGTATTGCAACTCCTAGACACAACCATGACTGTGAATATGGAAGTTGGTCTCCTGTATGAAACTGAAGCCCTGTAGTGGTTCCAGAAACTGTACAGCCACTTACAGTTATTATTATCATTAATGCGGACATGAAAATCACCTGGGATAGGAACAAAAAGGTGAGAATGCACACAACTGGACCAAAGATGGAGATCGATTTTTTTTTTTCAAGATTTGGATAATTAGTTCTATGAGTGAAGACTTGCGATCTGAAATCAACACGACGACGAGTGCAATCAACACCGAGTGTGAGACATGTCCTCCGCGAATATGTGCATCTACATCTTTGACTCTGCCTTCTTCCTATCCTCTCCTGTCCTCGAAAGATCTTTTCTCTCGTTGTAAAAAGCCTCTCTTTCCCTCTGTGTTTCTGTTTTCCACTCGTGCTCTCTGTAACTCTCCTGTTCTGCCACTCTTATGTTTCTCTGAAGTGGCTGAAAGAGTGAGAGAGAGGGAAAGAGCTGCAGATAGTGGGAGGGAAAGGCATGGAGATAGAAAAGAGGGAGGGTATGCGAGTATGTGGGGGAGGGTAGCACTGCAATCTCTGGCAAAGATAGCTGTGACGCACTATTACACAGACACACACACACACACACTTGTGCTGTGGCATTCAGGGAACCATGGTGGGTGGGGGCTGGGGGGGTGAGAAGATAATGAAGCCCAAGAGTAGAACTCTTGTCGGGGGCCACAAAGAGAAAATCCTGCCAGTACTTTCAGGTTAGACCTGGAGGTTGAGAAAAGGAAGGAAGCTGGGGTGAGCATGCTTTCATTTGATGTGTGAACAAGCACAGCAGAAATGTTAAAGGAGAGCTTGAGATTCAGAAACAGCAGTGCAAACAGATTCCCTGTCTCAGTCACACGCACACAAACACACACAGGGTTTCCTGTCCCTTGCTTGTAACTACGGGTGGAGACGGGTAGAAACAGGAAGGAAGTCCAATCTGAACTTCCTCACACAGTCAGGCCCACCCCAACGACACAGCATGGCAAGTTATCTTTTTGTCTCACACCCACGTACCCACACGCACTACCAGATTCTTACCGATGGTGCGACGTAGCTCCTCACACTGGCTGATGTGCGGGAGTTTTAGCATCTCTTTCCATTTCTTGCTGCGGCCATTCCTCTTTCCTCCTCCACCTGAGACACAAAGGGAGAGTTTCCTCGTCAGCCCATCTATGCTTTAATATTGCATTTGGAGTCTTTAACAGTTTCCATCCATTGGCATTTTCAACACAAACATATGAATAGGGATGCTGTGAGGACATAAGCCCCACCCACCTGCTGTTCAAACCTACTGTGTGCAAGGATCAGCCAATCAGAATAAAGAAAGGGAGAGGGGCTAAAACAGCTTGTTTTTATTTAGTTATCCTTTACTTCATCCAATAAGGATTATTTTTTAATTATGGAAAACAATTCTAGTACAGTCAAAAAACATAAAGGTGGAAATATGGAAATGAGCACAATAGGTTCACTTCAAGTGTTAGGAAAAGTCTCAGTTATAACCACATGTCTAAATTAAAACCTATCACAAGAGAAAAGAAGATTTTAAGACATTTCATGACTATCAAAATGAAACGAAATACTTCAGACTTTTTAAGATTCATGGGAACCGTGTGTGTGTGCGCGTCTGTGCATGTGTGTGTGTGGGTGCGCACAAGCTTGTTCATGTTGACCTTGCTTTGACCAGAGGCCAAAGCAGGTGGTTCATCTCACCAGTCGCCTCCATGCATCAAGGCAGGGCATGTGGTGAAGAATGTTGACAGCTTCAAAGATCATGGGGCACACACATATTGTGTCTCTCTCGCTCGTAAATGCGCGTGCGCGCACACTCACACACACATACACTCGCACGCACACACAGTAATGTTGGGCAGTCGTCTTGGCAGATCAGATGACCCTGATATGAGTGGTAAACGATCTCAAGGCCCAACAGCGCTCTTCAGAGGACCCCAGTCACTCCGTATATTTCACAAGGAATCTCATTCCAATAGCAGCAGGGGTGTGTGTGTGTGTGTGTGTGTGTGTGTGTCCAGAGAAATGGGGAAGAAAAGAAGTCAGGAATGGGAAACAATCCAACTGAGGAGGTTTGCCTGCAGACTGTCTCATCTGGAAATCCCTTGCATTTCCTCTCGATGACCTTCTCATCGCAAACTCTTGCCTCAAGCTCAGCTACACCAGCTATGCTGCAGACATTACACAGTCCACACCCAGCCAGATCCTTTACACAAAATCTACGCAATGTCCAACTGAGCCAATGTAAGAATATAGCAGAAAGCTATCCATGTAATTCATAGTGGGCAACCAGTACTCGTGTCCTGCCTGTAGCACTGTAGCACACTCATGCTATGTAAGTTGTAAGTACAAATCCAAAGTGGATGGTTTCCTGATATTTGCTAGATGTGAGCATGTGTGGATACTGTTCCAACCTTATTCCGTGGACATTATCCAGAGGTCATCATTCCATCATTACTGGATAACACACACACACACACACTTAAAGAGAGAATCTGATATTTTATAACATCTGTCTGCAAACTCAGCCATTATTAAAATTGGTGATCAACATTTCAAAATGTAGCGTGACAAACATTTGCTGATTACAACATCATTTGATTAGGATTGGTATTTTATGGTCTTCTGAAAATGTTATTCCTTTGATATTGTGCCTGTGGAGCTCTGCCATTACTATTTTTGCTCAAATTTACTTCAAACTTGAAAGCTTGATGAAAATTACACAATGCCAGTAAAGTTCCTCTGTGCTATCTCACAGCTTTCCTGTCTTCTCTTCACTATCCTTTCCTAATAAAAGCTAAAAAGTGTACATAAAAATATATAAAAACAATGATCCTTGGAGGACCATCCTGACAAAGCACATGGTTCAACACAAATTCACAATTACCCATTTTCCACTATTATGATGACCTAGTTGTGCATCCCAAATCATTGCTAACAAAGGCTGGGGGAATTATACAAGGAAGACGAAAAAATAAATAAATAAATAAAAATATGACAGTTGTATCTGTGAATAATCTATGAATATTCCCTCCCACAGCCGCTTGCGTCAGAGGTTCCTACTTTAGAGCCCAGCTATTTTGTGGTGCCAGCTTTTAGGGCCTAGGAGCAGTCCTTTTTTTCTAGTAGGAATACAAAGACCTGGTTCTAGATTAATCTCCATCATTAGGGCTGTTCGATATAACGATATATGTCGGATGACGATATAAAAACGTCTATGTTTAATTGTATCGTTTGTTTCGTGGTGTCGCAAAATAAACTGTTTACGGCAATATTTTTCCATCGTTTTGATGGTCACTGTAGTGGCTATATTCATTTCTTAAAGTTCTCTCTTTCTCTTATATTTAATATAACCACACTATGGACGGACAAGCGACTGTTTTTATGCGTTGTCGTTAGCAACAACGACGGTAAAAACCATCTATTTATTTTCCACATAAACCTTTCACAATAAAGCTCAAGATCCTGTTGAGACTTTTCAAAATAAACTGAATCATGTGAAAGAGTATTCAGAGTGTTTACGGATGAGAAGCAAAAAAGAGTCATCAGGTGCTAAAAAAATAAACCTTAGACTCAAACGCAGCACGCCGTGTAATAAATACTCACAAAGAAAACGGCGGCTGTTACAACTCATGTCTAAAAATGTATAGTTTCATGCATCGGTTAAAACACTCGACTCCAGGTACACAACGCCCAGCCTGAAACACTTCACGCAAGTCGAGCTGCCCGAGATTCACAGAATTTACAGAAAATGTTACATCTTTGTGATTTATATCGTTATCGGACGATAGATGTCTTATATTGGGATATGAGATTTTGGTCATGTCGCACAGCCCTATCCATCATCAGTGGAAAGGGGACAATAAAAAAATAAAAAAAATAAAAATAGCTAAATGTCTTTAGCCAATTCTCATCTCTAATCATTTCATATCTGCCTCTGGACTGTCTATTATACAAAAAGGATGCAAATACAAGGCAGTCTACCTTCCTGAAAACCTCCTCCCTTCAGACAGGCTTGCCTGTTTGCTTATGCCGCAGACAAATGGATGATCAACACTCTTATGACTATGTCTGAAGATCTCTGAATATCAAGACCCTATGTGTTTAAAAGTAAAATATGTAAATCTGTTAACAATCCTGGAATAGATAAAGTTTTTTTGTTTTCCCATGATTTGGTTAAGCGGAAGAAAATGGATGAATGGATGGATAGTTGTGGACTTTTTGTGGATAAATGTTTGAAGCTTGTATTAAATTTATGAAAGTGGTTACCTGATTTTAAAACATGCAATACTGACATTTTATGCGCTCACAGTACTGTGACAGTCAATAAGGAGAATAGGGGCCAGTATTAATGTTTGATAAGTCTGTGCATTTCTAATTCTTAAAATCTTTTCTTTTAAAAATTTAAAAGTAGATGCATTTCTGCATGTTTTAATAATTTTAAAAAAACATTAGTATTTACATGTGACAAAAAAATTCTATCAGGGGGGAGAGAGCAACCCATCTTCTTGTTTCACAGTCAGTGAATTTAAAATGATTAATGTTGGCTTTTCTCGATTACTATGTTACATCAGTACATCAGCCAGCCTAAGTGTGAGTGAGCAACATAGACAGAGAGGGAAATCCTCTGCCCCAAAGTTCACTAGACACCAGCTGGCCTGGCAGAGACATGTGACAGCTTCAGCACAAAATCTCACAGGAGGCCATGACGGTCAAACACCTGCAGAACGAACAGTGTGCACGCTCAGAACACTACAAAACAACATCCTCATCCATTCTTCTGCATCAAACTACTTTAAAAAATAAAATGTGAAAGAGTTCAACTTTCTGACTTTGCTGTCTGTTGCTTGTTGATTTTCACCCTGAACAAACTGCCTGAATTTGTTTTACATGCAACATGCAACAGTAGTACACACATTACCCCAAAAAATATTCTTTTTTCCTTTTAACCGTGAGAAAACTTAAACTGTTTAACTGGAACTGCTTGTTGATATATGATGCTTTTAAAATCATGTGGTATCAAGTTGTTGAAGACAGGTATGTTGACGGACCTGTTGTGAGGCTCCAGGGTGAACACACACACACACATGCAAAGCTATGTTTCCTTGTTGCAGGAAAACTGAATACACAAACAAAAGAGGCCAACGAAGAAAAATGTTGAAGCCAAATGTTGGATTGGCTATTGCACACGCAGCGTGATGATGGCCAGTTGCAGGAAAAGTCTGCAAATATATTGAGCCAAAAACACTGCAAGATTGATGAATACAATCAAACTTGCTCTGCAGAAAGTAAGAAATAGACAGAGAGTTACTTCTCTCGTGTTGCCTTCTTATACAGTGAGTAGGAAATGCGAGTGTTTCAGCTAATGGGCTCTATACTGTAAAATTACACGAGACTCAAATTTCCGATGGAAAGAAAGAGAAGGAAACAGGAAAGAACTGACAAAAAACACCAGATAGACAAAGATATTGAAAAGAAAGAAGATTTTAATAGCAAGCTTTTGAAGAATGTGTGTATGCGCGAGTGTGCTCATGCTTGTCAGAGCCGGCTGGGCCACCCCACCCTGTTTAATGTCACTCTGACGTCAAAGCCATGTGTGCAGGCCCTTAATGCAGACAGGATGGAGCAAGTATTTATTTAACTTTGGTTCTCCCCTTCGAGAAAACGGGGCCCTCCATAAACACTGACTTCAGAGAAGTTTTGCTCATTCATAGCCGAGCTACAGCCAGCGCTGAGATCACCAAGCAAGATCTGCAAAAGTCTGACGCATGTACTGCAGTGACGAGACAAAAAAACCTAAGACGGACTGAGGAAGACTGACATCAAAAACAAGACATGCAGCTTGAGGATATGCGAGAATGCACGTTCCTTTCCTGAAAGAAAAAAAGTTATAGAAAGCGGGGTCATCCCGGTCGAACATCAGTAAGATGTAGTAACATGTCACCAGCTTTTCTGGTTTGAGTTAGACTGGCCACAGTTGCCTCACATCACTCCCCTCTCCATTTGCCCTTGTTTCCTGTCACTCGGTACTGTCACCCATCCAACCAAAGCAAAATGCCACAAAAAAGGCCAGAAAAACTGCTTTGGCAACAGCTGAATAGATGACCCAACATAACACTCAGCTTGTTTAAAGTAACTTTATGTAACCACGTCTTTCTTTTTGATAACAGCCAACAGTCTGTCATTTGTTAAAGGGGACACAAGTGCCATTTGTGCAAATGTGAATAGAGAAATTATATACGAACAAATATATATAAATAAATAAATACAAATTACAGCAGACAAAGTCACTAGCAGTGTTGTTTACCTTCCTGAAGTGTATTTTAGTGTGTTTTCTGAAGTTTCAAGTCTAACCGGTTAGACACGTATAAAACTGAGACTGCAGAAAAAATAAAAAGAGCACATGTGTACACTAAGTATCTTCATGGAGCTACTGTTTGCAGTTCTGTCTGAGGTGAGTTATGGCTGCTTTAATGAATGTACATTCATTGTCCTTTTTTGAGTCTGCTTTTTCTCCTACTCTGTGTGCTTGTAGCTCACGTGCAAGACAAATTCAGTCCGGTGACATCCCTATATCACTGCCTTTACTTCTTTCACCTCTCTTTCATCTCAAGCGAAAGAAGAAGCCAGACTGGAGGTTGCACATTCGACTGTAGCAGTATCGTAGTATCGTTTCAGCGCAGCTCCCCCTGCCCAGCCACATCCTAATTCCTGCAGCAGTTACAAATCCACACTTCAGATTTCCCTTTTATTAATACCAGTTCAAACAGAGTTCACTAGTTATTTCACAGAATGTGTAATAGTAAAATTAGGCCTTACAAGTGAGACAAAAACAGTTTCTGCCTGGAAACAGGTGAGACAAAACAGAGACGCAAATCAGTCAGACGATTAGTGCATCGAGGATGCATCTAAATCCAAAACAGCTCTGCACTCCATGGACTCCACGAGACGTCTGAAGGCTTTAGGCACCAAGCAGCAGAAAGTTCAGTAAGGTACAAGGTGAAGCCTCCGTGGATCGAACCTGTTTTTCTAACAACTTCTAGAGATCAGTTGAGGTGAGATATGGCGAAACCTTTGTCATGTTTTTCAAAAACATTACATGTTTTCTTTAGTGAATCAGATTATATTATCCCACCATCGCCATGAAGCGTCCTAGCAAACTAAAACTGCAATAACATTTAGGCAGGTGGTACATCTCAAAGTAATAAGCACATAGACCCCAAGTTTGCTGGCCTTGATATGGCCCTTGTGTGGCTGGTGCCATTGACATCAAGAGGAGGGCAACTTTTTATCTCTGTGTGCCACAAGTGATCATTTTAATACTGTAAAAATACACCCTAACAAAAAAGCGTTATGTAAAAATAAGATAAAAGGTCTTATTTGCTCCGATATTGGGAACTAGAAAACAACAGTTCTAAAACACTTAAACGACAAAACACCATCACCGAGTATTTTCTCTGCTGTGATTCCCAGCTTCTTCAGATGTTACCGTGAACATAGAGCAGCGCTGCTGTCATCACAACTCGTTTTTATTTTGAATCACCATATGGCGGAAGACGCTCGGCCATCTGATGAACACATGTCACATGCTGACACTCGGAATAACAGCCACAAGGCCAGAAAATCCAACTCGTCTGTGACAGTCACAGCCTGACCGTGGCAGTAAGCAGCCCGTATTCACACAATATGATTCAGCCAGTTAGGCTACACACTTACGCAGAGTGACTTCTAATGAGTACGTGAAGGTTTACTTCTTTGAACTCTGACATAATAAGCTGCGTGAAGGTCAAAGATGGGGGACACCATGTACTTTTGGCATAGAGAGAGGTAATAATAATAATAATAATAATGGATTGGATTTATATAGCGCTTTTCAAGGCACCCAAAGCGCTTTACAATGCCACTATTCTAGCACTAGGTAATAAGCCAAAAACATTGTTGAGTGAATTAACTACATTGCACATGAGAAACATTTTTCTAACTTTCAAAACACTGATAATAATGTTTACCAGGATATTCTCAGTCAGTACAATCGCATCCTGAATATTCGGCGCTTCTTCTGATTTGAAGCCTGTCCAACAGCCGCAGCATAGGTGGAGGTTTGTATTGGACTGCCGCAGCCGTCTCCCAAAAACACGACTTAAATAGTAGGAAATGAGAGAGGGTCACACATAGTTTAGGCCCATTGTAATACGAGCATGCACACGCACATAGGCACAATGGAGCCTGGCCATGATAAATGAATGGTCTGTTGCTTTCCCAGTCACTCTCTCATACAGTGTGTGATTGGCTGGTGCAGCCCCTGATAAGGAAAATATTAGCTGTGAGTATCTGTGTTGCCTATTGAGAGCAAAGGCCCAGTGTTTGCGTAAGGTAATCCATCTGTATACTTGCACTGAAAGACACACATCAGCTGAGAGAGAGGAAAAGAGAAACATGTGAATATCAGCCAGCTCTGCTCTGCTCTACTCCTCACCTCGCTCACATGTTCTGATTCAGCCTCCTGCTGCCCTCCATATATAAACAGTTTTCTTCTCCCGTTATGCCTTCATTAATTCTTTATAACCAGACTTTCCTCCTCCTCCATATGGCCCTGAGAGAAAGAGTGGCTCGCGTGCAAAACTGCGAGGGACGCTGCAACATCACAGTAAATTCCAGTGACAACAAACGAAGAAGTCGGCAGTGCGTGGGGGGGGGGGGGCAGCGGATCTCACATGAGGTAGGACAAGCAATTTCTCACATGAGCAAAATGACAAGCACGAGCACACACACACACAGAGCACAGCACTTTGCACATAAACAAGCTCCCGTGCTCATTCCAGCAGCGTGCTATGGTGTTTTGCATGATCTTTTCTTCCTCATGTCTCTGTGCTTGAGGTATTCCATTAAACCGAGCCGAGGCGTGCTTGAAAACTGACCCTTGTTTTCACAGTGTCTTAGGGGAGAAGGGGGAGGGAAGGACAGTACGGGAACATGGTCAGACTAAACTTGAGCAAGATACCGACAGACTTCATGTGGGTTTAAGAGAACAAACTGAAAGGTTAATCATCTGGGAGTTATCTACAGCTGTCTCTTCGATGAAGGGTGGAATGGTTAATTTCATAGCCTGGCAGGGAAAACTGAAACACAGAAAAGAGGCCTTCCCAGAACGGGGCCCTTGAGCACAGGACACATAGAAGAGATTACACCTTGAAAATGAGCTTTAACAGGACAACACATCGAGTCATATTCAGAATCTAAAACTGCGACTTTATTAATGTTATAAAAAGAAAAATGTATAAAGCATGAAAAATCTTTAGGGGCATTTAATACACTTCCTACAACTTCTAAAAAACCTCTTTAGAGAAACAAAGCATAAGTCACCACAACACTCCGAATCCGCTCTTACACATAACCTACACATTGTTAAAAGCAGACTGACAGCTGGGTTGTCGTAGGAAGAATGCCCATTTAACATTTAATAGATGTTCATAAAGTGCTTCAGAAGTGCCTCTTCATGTTTACTCAGCTTGCCAAGAAGACATGTTAATGAACATCCCAGCAGCCACCCAGCTAAGCATCCCTGCTAGAGGTATGCAGCAGAGCCGAGTACGCAACACAGTGCATCTCGTTCTCCGCACAGCCCATTTGTGGGTGTAATAACTGTAAAATGAGTCCCACATCAAGGGACAGTCACAAAGCAATGTGTTTTATGAGCCTCAGCTGGAGGAAACACCCCAGAGTGATGACAACGAGTGTTAGCCCAGCTACAACCACAAAACTAATAAAGCTACGCTGGCTAACGTCACAGAAAAACCCTCACAAGTGGTCTGAGAGGAGTGACGGGATTCAAGTTTGAAGGGTGGTAAGGAGAGGGCAGCGCACGCACAGAGGTTAGTGACACCAACACCAACGCAGCCATATCTGCTTATACCTGTATTGTTCTATTGCACAAGAAATTTGAGGAAACAAAAATATCAAAGCTCATGTGAGCGCTGGACAATCCACATTCCTTCCGTTTTAGGTTTGTGATTACATTTAATTCCAGAAAGTCCGAGATTGAAATGCCACGTAGGTTCAGTCTCTTTAGCGTAACTCTTGGTGATTACATGTCGAGGTCTCCAGTGGAGTTATCTAACCCTTTACTATAGTCGTCTGTAGATAATTCACATTACTACTTAGCGATTACACTGCGTTTGCGTCCCAAGAGATGAGTGTAAAGTTGGTGACAGCTGAAACAAATTAAGATTTCTGCTTTAATAGGATACAAGAGCATATTTCTATTTATCGAATGCATAATACTTATATTGCAGGACAGTCAGATCAGTGCATTTCCAGTCTCTCAATATTTAAGAATAGTTGCTGATGTTTTTTATTGTTTTGTGATTTTTTTTTTAAAGCTACATCAGATTTCTGTGACAGCATCGCAGATCTGCTGTTCTACAGAAACAAACAGAAAACACCCATCAAATGACATGAAACAAAACAAACTGAATATCATTCAGTCAAAGACAAAATGTTCTGATTGCAGAGATAAATATTTTTTTCCTCTTTGCCCCCATCATGTCATCACAAATCCTCTTACAGCAACTATGTTTACAACACACAGCTGAATACAACAAGTCAATGCAGGCTCTCAAAGAGCACTCTGGGAAACACAGTTCAATTAAAACAAAGGCAACTAATTTATAATACCAGCACCAAAGACTCGCCAACAGTAACACACTGTGTTAGCAGTTTCAAGTCAAGCTTCACCAAAAGGCCCGAGAGCTAGCTGAGAAAAAAGTACTACAACACCCATGATCCTCAGCAGTTTAAACTTGGTATTACCATTAAAGGCATTTTGTTTTGTTCTAAGATATAAATTAAGCCTGAGATGTTAAAGTGCTGTCGTCTGTCAGCATTACTGGATACATGTCTGGATTTTTCTAGGAACCTTTTCCGTTTTTAACTGTTTACAACACCACTGCTAATATTAAGCTTCAGCATTAGTTTATTTTTCCAGGTGTACAAAGGGAAGACGTGTCTCATAACGTTTCTGGCTTCCTTCATAATCTCCTAATTAAGAAACAGCTGTACTGTTTGCTTAAAATCAATATACCAGTGTGTGCCTAAACATCTTTCCCATTTCACTTAAACCACTGTTACATTGAAACTGATCGCCAAAAGGTCTCTGCAATGCAGCCATTAAAAACACTCTGACATACAAGTGCAATGGGAGGAGAACTTTTTACAGCAGAAGAGTAAACATAATTTTTCCTCAGCACTCTTCACGCCACCATCTGCTCCTCTGTGATAGGGTGCTCTGCCAACTCAGGTGCCTGCAAAGTATTGTAAACAGGAGTCTGCAAGACAAACTATGATAACAGTTCTTTTTGGGTTTTTTAATGATCTCAAGTGCCCGTGTTTAAATGTCATGTATTAAATATTTTCTGTGAACATGAACCACCAAAACCACACATCAAATATGTAGTGGTCAGGTTTGTTTATTTACAGTTAAATATTGAACATGGTTGCTTAACACAATGATTAATACACTTCATCGCGGGATGCTTAATGAAAGTATGCTGTGTTAGGAGGAACTCGTCGTTTTCTTCTTGGTCTTCCCGTAAACTTCGGGACTTTCTGTTTAACTCGTCACAGTTTAAGACCGCCGCCCCATCAATTAAATACCGTTATTGTTACGCTTTTCCTTTTACATTTTTATAACAAATGCATGTGTGAAATTCGCATAGGCAGGGGTGTGGAGCATCAGGAGCAGTGTCATCTCAAACCACTTCCTTTGACGCATGTCATTTCAACTGTGCCAGACTGAACACACCCTATTATAACACTTCTCACTGTGGCCACCCAGTTTCACATGCACAGGTGTATAAAGAATGACTGTATAAAGTGACACTCAACAGTTTTCTGGACACCAACAAATGTGTAGCGGTAATTCAGAGAAGACGAAAACTGTCAACAGAACCCGAGTTGGTTTGCACAGCTTAAGACTAATAATCTGTAATTTTCTCTCTCCACAGTGAGGTCAGAGAGCTACAGAGCAAGTGTTTAAATGTCTTGCTGAAGGACACATGAGCAGGGTCACGCAAACGCTGTTATGTACAGTATGGGATGAAGGTAACCAAAGAGAGACTCTTGGATAGAAGGCCACTGAAATGTGATGCATAGAAGCTGCTTTCTGTCTGGATTTGTGTGCTTTTAAAGGTGCTGTTCGCTCTGCAACTAGTTACTCTGCCATTGCTGACAACTGTTACTGTGGCATTGTGAAAGACTTTGCCAGCTGAGAAACACCCACCTATGGAAAGATGATTTAACATCCAACTAGTCTCCAGTGCACCTTCCAGACATAAACTGAGGGGCTGTTTTAGGCTTAATGATAATTAAGACAATGAATGGTGAATAGCATAGCAGGGAGAAATATAAAAACGCAACTCTTAACTATAGGAGGATGCTTGTGGTGCTGGTGATTTCCCTTTCCACCCTTTCCAACCAAATAAAAACAGTGTAAAGGTGTAATAGGCTAGAGCTTTGTATTTTCGCTCAATAAACTGATGTGATCAACTGCCTGTTAAATGACTCAATAATAATCAATAAATCTTTCCGTTTCCAATGCTTTAATTATGTATAACATTGTGAAATTGTTGACAGATGTGCTCTTCCCACTATCTTTGTGCTCCGAGGGCCTCCGAGGGGGGTGATAAGAGAAGGTGAACTCCGGCAGGTATTGAGCCTGTAGATCCGACTCTTGTGCAGTAACATCGGGACATTCGTGGGAAGCCTTTGCCGAGCACCATTTAAAGGCAGCGAAAGGAGAGCCTGGTGCTTGGTCTCGTACGGAGCAACTGCTGCTATGAAATGGATTCACAGCTGCCGTGAACAATCCATTTCACGGCAGTGTTGGCGTTCAGTCTCCAACTGAAACGCATTCTGAATATAATGTAAACCATAAGCAGGGAAGGCCTCTGCACACCGAGGCGCGACCCCCCACTCCAGCCTTTCGGGCTTGTGAGTGAATTTGCTTTCGAGAAAAATGCATCAGCTTGCATAATATCATCTGAAATCACAAAGCCTCCTGCTCGATTTTGTTTGGAAGGGGAAGAAAGAGAGAAAAAACACGAGTGGAAATCGTTGAGCAGTAATTACACTTCTTCTCTCCCCCCCGCCCCTCCTCTGGCTGCTGATACAGTGTTGCACACCCACCCAGCGCCCACTCACTGGCTACAAAAGTGGCCTCGCTGCTCTGCCATCTCATGGAAAACAGATGGATACTCGCCTCTTTTCCACCTCCAGGTGAGCTGCCTCTGTGGGATCCCCGGCCCACTGAGCAGTGTGCACGATCGAGGCTGTGGAGCCTGGGCCGCCGGGGCTACCTTCTAGTCTCCAGAAGCCCCTCGCTATCACACAACCCCCTTCCCGTCTAATCAACAGCCAATGCAGCCGCATATTTCTGCGTCAAAACACCACACGCCGACTTTACCTGCCTAATTAGGCTTTAAACACACCGAAACCTACAATGACAGGTAAGAAGGCACCGGCGCAAAGAGCCCCGCTGCGCAGCCAAATTTCGCTCCACAGTCAATAACGTGGATATCATTAAATGTCTGTTATGTCATCGTAAATATCCACCAAACCACTGCCGCCTGTGTGAAAAAATTCGCTCGACCGCCTTCAATTTAACGCAGCCATCTAAGCACGATGCTGCAAACACTCCCCGCCTTGTTCATCTCCAGCCTTCGGGGCCTTACGTTAAGGTGCCCCGGTGAATCTGCGTGCAGTTCTTGTGCGAGCAGCAGATTTCGGCAGAACATGTTTGGGTTCTGCCCGGAGACAAAGCACTGCGCAGGGATGCGAGACAGAGAAGGCATAAATCCCGAGAAGGACAGGCGGAAAGCTACGGCCAAGTCGCCGAAGAGGGGGAGAAAAGACGATTCATTCTTGAAGCCATTAAGCTGAACTTACCTTCCCGTGCCTTCAGGAGAACCGTGTTGGCCACGATATTTTCAATCTCCATTGTCAGAATGTGAATCCCGAGCAGTCGCGATACATTTCACTCAGAGGAAAAAAGACGGTTTTTCTGATCAAACGTGCCGACGACTGTGAGGCTGCTGCACGCGCGCAAGGCGGACTCTGCGCTGGCGCATAGTAGGACTTTTAATAGTGGTCGTCGTTCCTCTCCATTGCAAGATGTGTTATCAAACCCTACCTACACAGCTATACGGTTACGACGGGGCTTGTTAGCATTCACAGCCTCCCTCCCGTCCCTCTCCGCCTGCTTTCCTTCCTGTTTCAGCTCCCTCCTCCTCCTTTTCTTCCTCCTCCTCCTCCTCCTCCTCCTCGCCCCTTCTCTGCACAACGAACCAGCAAGAGCAGGAGGGATCAATTTACAAGCGGCACAGCTACACACAGATCCACACACAAGTGCATTCATGTATACATGCACGCATGTCCAAGACTTAACCTCCTGAAACTGCCTATGGTTATGTCATTTATTTGGGATTAAAACGTGTTTATGTGTGAGGTTTTCTCCAAGTTTCTCCCGGGAAGACAAACATAACGTGATACATTGAGAGCTTACTGGAAAGATCTAGGAAAGGAGACCCCCCCCCCCCCCCCCCCCATTTTTTTTTAAATGAACCCAAAAAGCCTTTCTAAACATGAATGACTGTGTTAATTGGTAAAGTTTCCCTCGCCAGAATTTCCTGCTCAGCTGTTGCATGAGCCGCTGCTTGCTCAGGAAACACGGATGTCACAGAGGCCTAAAGTTGTGTGAACAATGGTGTCAGGGTTTAAGCTGCTGCAAGTCGAAGCCTGACGTACAGCGATAACAAGTTGGTTTTCCGCCTATCATGTCTCAGAAACCAACTGGGACTGTAATCTGACTCATTGATCTAGTAAACCCTTAGGGGGTGGGGGTATGCAAAAAGCACTCCGCCTCCTGAGATAATGTCGAAGAGGTAACACTTTATCAACTTTTGTTTAAAAAATGTTTGGAGTTTTGTGACTGGTTTTGTTTCTGTGCATGAGAATGAGCAACTACTACAACAACACAAAGATAAACACAATTTCTTTCGGTTTATGTTTTGCTACGAGGGTCATGCAAGAGCGCCCAGGGGTAGGCTGTGGAGAATCAAAGAGCTCAAAGGTCACTGATTCTCACAGGCTTAGGCTTTTGTTCAAGTTACAGAATCGATCAAACGTGTTCTGCCTGGACTGGATACGCGGTGTGAAAGCAGGAAGACCGAAAGTAAATGTCAGAATAAATGTATTTGTTAATAAGGATGTGTGTTGTGTTGCATAAACAATAACTGCCAGCTTCCTCGTCCAGACCAACACAAATCATACTTGACAAACAGTGGCTCGGGTGGTGCGCATAGATTCAATGCCTCCACCTTGTGGTGATAACACAGAAATACAAAACGTGCATTACGTCATACAGAGTTGCGTCGTTACAGTTTAAGTAGTATTTTGAGAAAAATAAGCTTTTATTTAGACAGATAAACGTATCATGTGTGAGTCTGACATGCAGCTTTTGCATATTTACTTATTTATTGTATTTAAAATATTTACAATAACTAATTTGGCTAATTTTAAGTCATTTAAATTAACATAATCACCATGTTGTAACAGAAACCTGGTTACTCGGATTGTTAATCAACCATAGACAAAGAGTTTTAATTCATTTGAAAACCTGAAGTTTAGCCTTGGCCACACTAGCTGGAAAACTCAAAAAACAGTTTTATTTGTTGTTATCTATTGTCCACCGGGGCCTTACTCAGACGTTTGAATCTGATTTAGTGCTCAGCTCAGATAAAATAATTATTGTGGGTGATTTTAACATCCATGTAACTACTAAACCTCATCAGGTCATATAATCTATTATTAGACTCAATTGGCTTTATTCAAAATGTAAAAGAACCCACCCACCACTTTAATCACGCTCTAGATCTTGTTTGAAAATGTTACAAAAACTTGTGACGATCTCACAGATTAATTGTGTGGTGCTTGTTTTAACAGATTGTGATGTTTTCTTGAGGTTAACGATTCAAACAGATAATGGGTGGGATGAGATAAACTTTCCAGGTAACTGTCCAGGTAATGAGAGGTAAGGATGTCTTCAGGGTAGGTAGCTGTTGTGATGTTTTGTGAGCTTTTACGACTCTCTGCAGAGCGTTTCTATGTGCCTCAGTACCTCCTCTCTGTATGCACACTCATTGTTTTTCAGAATTCTGAGAAAAAGTCTGAACTTTTGTCTTTACTTGCCTTGGAAAAGACTTATTTACCACAGATCATAACTGTGATTGAAAACGTTGCCAGACAAGACTAGTTTAAAAAATAAAAAAGGTTGTGAAAGCAGCCATCAATTCTAGGTAATTCTGTTCAATTTAACAGCCATACTCATTTAAATATATTTAAATAAAGTTAGCATATAATTTATAAATATTTATAGATATTACAACCATTAAGCACTGTGATCACTGCTGTATCAAAAGAAAATGCCATGTATAATTATCAATATTAAGTCAACATTAATTAACCAAACACAAAAATGCTCTAGTAAACAAATTTCTTGCTTTGAGGTGAGACTACTAACCAGTGCAACACCATGTCTCCCTATTACAGATCTGTGTAAACGCCCCCACTAGCAAGGCACCTTTTCACCTCTGTAGACCTCTGTTCTTAATGTGCACCACATACTCCCACTTTACTGTTTCACTGCTTTGAGATTCCCACAATATCCTTCAAAGTTCAGCAGGTGTCATATAGGGTTTTTGTTTTTTTTTACTGCAAATGTAAAAATAGGTCAAATCTTCCTTTAAGGCAACTTTCTTCTGATTGGCTGCGTCTAACAAACCTTAGAAAGTTTTGAACAGCAGGTGGGTGTGGCTTCTGTGCTCACAGTCTGAGATTAATTATTTATGCCCTCACTAACATCATTAAGATCCAACAGCATGATTCTTTTGCTGACACGGGGCATTCAGAGCAGCCTGGAGTCTGAGCCCTTTGCTCAGAGGGATTATACAGACAGTAACCTCATTAATTGAAACTTAAAATGTGAAATGAATATCCACCATTGTGACAGTATATATAAAGAACTTGTACTTTTTTAGAATAATTTCTTTTATTCCTTGTTTTATACTCCACCACAATTTACAGTAAAATATTGTAAAGTTTAAACTAATGAATTACTGCCTATGCAAGGTATCTTAGAGCGAGAGGCAGGGTACACCCTGGACAGGTCACCAGTCTGTTGCAGGGCTGACACTTAGAAGAGGACAACCATTCACACCTATGGGCAATTTAAAGTTTCCAGTTAACCTATTCCCACTAACTGCATGTCTCTGGGAGGAAGCCAGAGTACCCAGGGAGAACATGCAAAATCCATACAGGAAGACCCTGGCCTGATGGTAGAATTGAACTCAGGAACTTCTTGCTGTGAGCCAACAGTGCTAACCACCATGCCAACAATTCATTTTCATTTTCATTTTTTTCCCCACCCATTTCATTTTAATGCAAGCCACACTGACGACACCAGATGGTGCAGTTGGCAATAACGACTGTATGAAGATGAGGTGATGATTTTGAATCAAAGTGCTACACAGTCTCAAAACATCTGAAAACTCAACATTTGCAAGACTGACAGTCATAAAAATAAGTGAATGAATTTAATAAAGTTGTATTTCCTGTTTTACCTGTATTACCTGTTCATGGTGAGAGATTCATTAGATTAGGACCATTTGCAGTTTTGGAGAAGTGGTCAAACCTGTCCCGTATCAGGTATAATAGAGGTTACGCACATATCCACTGCATGTAGATGGGGATTACAGTTAAAAAAGAATTTGCATCTTGGTCCTGTTTTGGACCACAGAGAGCTAATGCTGAAGTGTTTTTTTTTTTCAAGTCAAGTAAACTTAAGCAAATGGTTTATAGAATAAATGGCAGCACTAGTGGATTTTTTTTTTAAATCCCCGCTGTCTTTACTGGCCTGGTGTGTTCATGCATGCAAGGAATTTAGTGAGTGCGTAGACACAAACATGGCAATAAAGTTGAGAAAAGATGGAAGCAACCAAATTATTAATATGATTATGACACTTAAAAATATAGTCTTTAGCCTATGTCTGCTAGCGACTTGATTTTTAAGCATATAGGGCAAACAGTTTCTGTATACAGACAGTGCAAAGATCTGAATGTCAAGGTAGCTTAAATAGCACAAAGAAGTTTCCCCCTCAACCCCAACCCCCCCTTTACATTTTTGTGTGGTGTAAATAAGTTTTACTAAGTGCTTAAGATATTCACCTTCAATTAACATTCTATTTAAAATAAATAATTAAGGTCAGTCTGAGGTTTGAGAAAACAAGTGCAGGTTGAATCTTCTCAGTTTTTCAGTTTTTCCACATTCAGCCAATTTAATAACAAAGACACATTACTGTATTAAATCAGAGAAACCTGTCAGCAGGCTCATCGGACGTTGGTGTAGGATAACTGGCCATGGCTGTGATGTTTATTAATGAGAAAGCTGTAAAACTGACTAGTCAGACATAGGGCTTGGATTAACTTGCACCTGCAACACAAAGCTCTCTATGGAAAAATACAGTGAAAGCGTAAAATGCACATGTGGTTTCTTTGCAACTTTTGCAATGTGCAAACCCATCCTGTGGGCTAAATTGAACTCTTTTGAGGGCAAGCTGTATTGGATGTGGCTTAAACATTAAATAGGTTGTAGGTAGTGTTTAAACACTGTGTTTAAACACTATAAGAAGAAGAGCACTGTGTTTAAACACTGCTCTGTTGGTATTAGGGGCCAAGAAACTAGTGCCTACATCATTAAACCACCAAGGCAGGATGGAGCCATGCTTGCCATCCTATCATCTCGAAGAAGCCTGAACATTCTCCTTTGACATTTCTCAAGACTTTTTTGCTCAGAAAAATTACAATTAAATACTTTGTTACTGTACTTTTACAGGTATCTGACTTTACTTGAGTATTTAATTTTCTGACAAATTATTACTTTTACTTCCTACATTTTAACACAAATGTCGGTGCTTTCTACGGCTCAACAAACATCAGCAAATATCACACAAACTTATTTATGGAGTTTGTCACACACTGTGTCTGCTTTCTAAATGTACAGCTGTTGTATTTCCCAGAATGAGAGATAAGGTCACTCAGAGAAGGGGAAACATATAAGAAAGACAGGGTTGGAGAGGAAGAAGAGCAGCTATAGTTAAAGGTAATGTCTGCCCATTGGCATTTGATAAACTGGAAATTTAAAGCTTACATGTAATGTCCTCATTTTTAATCAGGTATTGGGTGTGTATGTTATATTAGATGTATATCATATCTGTTATTTTTGTTCACATTGTTAAACAAACTGTAAGTGACTAAGATATACTAACTTAAGTATTTAAAGGTTGAATGAAAATACTCTGCAGTTTAGTTTAGAATAAACAGATTAGTTTGTTGTACTGTGGTAAATATGCAGTAAGTAACTCTGAATGGTTAATGTTGGGTTGCATCAGTTGTAGCAGAAATAATTTTGAATTTAAGTTGACAATATTATGTTTAGATTCATTCTTCTACCAACTTTATATTGTCTAACATAAAGACATAATAAACAGTACGCCTTCAGCGAAGGGAATGGAAATTAGCCAAGATAGCTTGTGAAATATTCGGTTACATTTTGTTGAAATCAGCTGTGTAAGTTCACAAAGAGCCCGAAACCTCAGAGCAGCACCAGCACATGTCAGCTGACCACAGCCAGTACACAAAGAAAATCTGCTGGAGCTCAAAAAAGGAAATTATTATTATGATGATGATTATATATATATATATGACGTTCAGTTAGCACTGAATAAAAATAGCTGATAAGAAATGCCAGAGCCTGAACTTTTTGAGTAATCGGTACTTTTACCATCTTTCACCAGTGTATTTTTTAACACGAATATCTGAACTTCTACTTAAATGATTAAAGTCTACACTTTTTCCTCATTTAGGAAAGTGTGTGAGGTGTGAAGAAGTTTCAGCCGTCGGTCTGTACGCTGATGCTGTTTCCTGGCTGCGTGCGTTTTCACGTGACCCCACGAGCGCGTGCACCTCAGAGCCAGCGGTTGACACTTAAAGCAAAAGCAAACACAACAAGCAAACTGATTCACTTCGGCAGCGGACGCCTGTAATTTTCGAGGATGTTTTCACTCGGGGAGAAAATGGAGTTTCTCATAGGAAACCCATTTTCAACGCCGGTCGGACAGAGAATCGGTAAGCAGCTGCTTTTTAAAACCGCTCAGAGTTGTGTTCAAGTCGGTTCAGTTTGCATCCATTTGTATATTTTCCGTTTTGTTTTTAAAAACTCCGCTAACACGTGACAGTGGCGACAAACCTGTTTACTTCCGGCTTTCGCATTTTATTCTATTTATTAATCAACTCCAAATTTGCCAGGAAAAATAAGATAGTTTTTACAGTCAACGACGCAGGTGAGGCGGGATTAATTCCCTTGATTCTTCCACGTGATTGGTCGATATAAATTGAGTGGCAATTCATTTGGCGAATCCAGAAGCCGCTTGGCGTTCCTTCTCACTTCCTTAATCACTGATGTGTTACAGTTTCACACTATGCGTAAGTGTCAACAAGTGTGTGCCGTCACACATCTTATGAAGCATCTGCCATTTGCTCGTAATGGCACCGTGATAGTTCTCTTTATCCAGCCACTAAAAGCTCCCACAATCCACTGCAAGTGCAGATTCCTGGAAAGATGTGTAACATCAGGACAGTCATCGGTATTAAGAAAATGTCACACACCCATCTCATGCCTTCCTTCCTCTTATCTCATCCACTCACTTTCTCACATATAAATGTCAGCTACTTCTGAGGCAAATGAGAGCAGAATCAGCTGACAGTCACATGAAGTGGAAGGGAGCTGGGGAAAGAGAGTGGGAGGGAAGGGGCGAGGAGGGAAATGGAGTAAATGGGATTGGGGAGTGTGGGGAGTGTTGGAAAGGAATGAAGGAGATTTAGAGACTTATGAAGAGCCCGTGTAGGGTGGAGTGGGGAAAAAAGCAGGCTTTGATTGCAAAATAGTTTGGAGGATGCAGGATTTTAGAGGAAACGTTTCTAATCAGCTCAATGCAACAAATAATGAGTTACTTTATCAAGACAGTGTTATTATATTTTAAGTTTTTTGTTGGGTTAAAAAAGGGCGGGACCTTTTGGTAAAAGAATATGACCCATATTTTAATTTTTCTGTCAATTTATAGGAAAAATTACTTTAAAGAAAACACAACATTTTTTTTAATCTTATCCTGGAATTTAAAGTGGTCAGTCTGTCAGACATTGTGTATTGCTTTGTAAGAACTATTCTTCACTTTTCATATTTAATGCTGCACCTGCTTAGTCAACACACAAACAAACGCACAGCTCTCTCGTGTTTGCATCATTACATCCACTGATGAGGATGTCTTCAGTGGATGTAATGTCTTTTTTTTCAGGCTACTTTTGTGTCTTGTGGTTAACCAGCTTTAATATGCATGTGGCAGCTGTTTACCTTAGAGTTAACTTAATTTATTTGAATTATAAAACCTGACGTTTAGCTATCTTATAATGGGTAGCTGGATGGGCAGATACGTGTTTTGGCAAGACTCCTGCCCGTGTTGTAAAACTGACTGTCATGCATGTCTGATTTTTAAGAATCATGTGCAGCTCAACTACAACATTACACTGAGGATTTTTATCTGAAAGCAGTTACATATTTTGAGGTTCTCACCAGTGTTGTCTTCGTTAACGGCTTGAGAAGGCAAAGAGTTAGAGAAGCATAACTAAATAAGCTGTCAGGAGTTATTTTTAAAACAGACAAAAAGTTCTCATATCTCTGTGCAGCTTTTAGCTGTGCTTTTTTTAGTGTTCTCATGAAGTTCCATATTTTTATTCAGCTTCTGTTACTATTATTGTCCTTAATAAATGGTACTAATCAGTAATTTTATGTGAACAGTGAATGGGATGTCTCTGTGGCATGCACATAGTGTCTCATGTAGGAATTTTATCTGTCACATCTTTCACTTTTTTGCGTTTTTTTTCTACTAAAAGCTCCAAAACCGACTGGACCTAGTCAGCACTAAACAGCAGACAGACACACACTTGGTAATTACCTGGTAAACACAGAGGTATATTTAGCATGTGTATTTATGAAGTGTTAATAAGTGTGTTAATAAGGTATTAGTCTGCTTAAACGATATCGATTTTACTGTATGTTTCCCAAAACAGGCCTTAAAAATCAGTTAACCCTGGTTTAATCTGTGCTGTTGCTATTTAATTCCTAGCATAACACTACGGTATGCAAATGTGTAAACTGTTTCCCATTGTAACTGATAATTTTATTTAAACCCTCCTTGTGAAAGCAGAGCATAAAATGATCACATAGTGACCTTTCTTTTATAAATATAGACCATTGGTTCACATTTTTGTCTTTTGCATTACAACAGAATATTGAACCCTTAAATGTGTTGTGTTATGTCGATGTGATGAAAGAAGGGGGAAGTCTTCTGTTTACTGTGATTTTCCAGATATTCCAATTTCAGTATTATCATATTAAATGTAGTTTGATCTCATTCCCTTACTTTTGACAGAGCGAGCGACCAATGGATCGCTACAGTCGGAAGACTGGGGGCTCAACATGGAGATCTGTGACATCATCAATGAGACAGACGAAGGGTAGGGATGATGTTATTTGTTATGTTGGGGTGTTTTTGGTCTGTCAGTGAAGCGCACATGCAGGAAGAGACAACAGTTGTTCTATTAATTCCTTGTGTCCTGTTTTCTCTGCACAAGTCACATCGAAGTCAAACTTGTTATTACACATGCTCACTATATAAAATTTTAGCTTTGTTTATAATAGTATTAGTAATAATAAATGACACAAACTAATAAAAAGTTTAAATTTGTTTTTTTAATAACTTTAAGAGATAAATAGCTAAGGCAAGTTATGTAAGCATGTTTTGCTTTTGCATTACTGTGTCACTTCCTTTATGGGTTTGTTGCTACTTTCGGTGCTGATTGTCACCATTGACCTACTTACGTCTAACACTGTCTTCTAGTTAATTACGCACATTTTCTGTTGAGAAAGCCTCTCTTGACACATGTTTTTCTGAAGGTTTCCTGTTGTAAGGGACTTTTTCCTCCCCACTGCCACGAGGTACTCACGGTGGATAGTTTAATTGTTGTATTATAGGCTCTTTACCTTCCAATGTCAAACACCTTAAGAAGACTGGGCCATAGAAATAAAATTAATGAAACTGAATTGAAAGTAGTTAATTCAGAAGAGACAAAACAGGTGAATAGGGTTAAAAGTGTAGGTTACCTGTCCCAGTTAAGACAGTTATATTTTTTGTTTTGCTAGTTTTTACCCCTCAGCTGTAAAAGGCTAATGGAGTATTGTTGAGCTCATCCCAGCTGTCATGTGGCATGAGGCGGGGCACACCCAAAACAACAATGAACCTAACATACACGTTTTAAAGCTTCTGTGAGGATTTTAAAGGAGGAAAGATTTTAACATTTTATGTTGTCAGTGTTAAAGATTTTTGTCGCTGCATAAATACTTGTGGTAGCAGATAGTCAGAAAAAAACAATCTGTAAACTTTACAGTTTACAGATTAAAAAATTAGCTAACAGATATGACCATGAAACTGTGAAATGATGCGTAAATATGCAAATAATTTTCAAACATGTACTTATTTCATATATTTAGTTATTTGTCCACTATAAATAACTATATATATAGTTATGTCCACTAGATAAACTATGGAGAAGTAAACACTAGCATGTGCATTTTCTTTGCACTCATGTTGAAAAAACAGGTTAAAGCAGAAAAAGGAAATATCTAAATTCTCCATTACAAAATAAGTTGTTATGTATAGTTTTGCCAGAGAAAACCCATTTTTAATTTAATAATCTACAGTATTTTGTTAATGACTTATGTTGCATATTTTAATTTTTAAACTTTAGTATGGATAAGTAAACAAACATCATGTGATGCTTTTCCCCAGGCCGAGAGATGCAGTTAAAGCCATTAAGAAGAGAATAGTAGGAAACAAGAACTTCAGAGAGATTATGTTTGCTCTCACTGTGAGTAATTGCCTGTCAATGATTGTATGTTTTTCTTTTTGTGTTATTTGTTCTGTCAGATGTGAGAGGAATATTTTGAAGGTCAAAATGATCTTTGTCCTGGTTGGCTGTTATCCAAGAGGAGATGATTTCTGTGTTTACTTGTGCAAGTAGCTCAGTTAACTCGGGTCTTAGTTAACCCATTGATGTCATGCTAGAGAGAGAGAGACTTTCATTTTGGTGCAGCTAAAATCACATTTTTTTTTAATATGTTACGTGTTGTGTTGATTGTTTTTCACTCTCATATAGGTTCTGGAGACGTGTGTGAAGAACTGTGGCCATCGTTTCCACGTTTTGGTTGCCTCACAGGAGTTTGTTGAGGGGGTTTTGGTTCGTTCTATTCTGCCCAAAAATAACCCGCCCACTATCCTCCATGACAGGGTCCTCAGCCTCATACAGGTATGTACATGACCGAGTGTTTGTGCACAAGTGCGGTGGTGTCAAACCCTACAGCCTGGGGGGCAGAATCGGCCCAGCAAAGACTCAAATCCGGCCTGCTGGATGGCTTTGGAAAATTTAAAGGAGGGCATCAATTTTTTGACTTTTTTGAAGCTTTCCAACCCCACCACCCCCACAACCACTTATACTACACCAAAGTATTTAATCAGAATAAGGATACTTTAATATTCCCAACAGACTGAACTAATTAAATAATACAATATATTGCAAAGTTTAAAAATTTAAGGAATAGCACTATCATATATAAAAAAAGCTCAATTATAAATATTAAAGATATTACACAGGATATTACTCAAGATCAAAATGGGCTGTATGTGGTCCTCCATGTAAAATGAGTTTGACATCCTGGCACTAGAGCTTTAGCTTGAGATGATTTGTATAACAAATCAATTGCCATTGTTTAATTTATTAGTCAATTCAAATTAGACAACCTAACAGAATCGCTTTTTGCTTACATCGACTTCAAGTTAACTTAAAGAGGTCCATTTATTTACATTGTGAGGCTGGAATCAGTCTCACAGACTCTGTTATGTCTATGGAAATGTGCACCAGTGTTATCTTTAATGCTCACAATCCAGGTGTCTACATTGATATGTACATTCCTCTGCTACATGGTCAGAGTCCTTGTGGGTAATCATAAACAAAGACCGCTAACATTAACATAATTTCAGGCTTAGAAATGCTGTAGGACAGTACACTTCTGTTCTCTGCATGTTGCCTTTTATGTGTTGTTCTATGTGCCACTGGATGCAGATTTAGGGGTCAGTCATCTCTTTACAATCTGTTACATGCTCTCTTTCATCTTCAGTCATGGGCTGATGCATTTCGAAGCTCTTCCTCCCTGGCGGGGGTGGTACATGTATACGATGACCTAAGAAGACGAGGTCTGGAGTTCCCCATGACAGACCTGGATGCTCTGTCCCCCATCCACACTCCAAATAGGGTGAGACTATCTTCCAGTGAAAAAACAAAAGACCACTTGAATGTTTGGATAGTTACCTCTCTGACAAATCTTGCAGAGCACCCCAGAAAATGGAACCGCTGAGATGCCCCCTGTCAATGCTCCTACAAATGAGTCACAACTGGAAGCTGCTTCAAGTATTTCCAGTCAGAATACATCCCCTTCATTTCAGCCCAGTGAAGGACCAGTCTCACTTACTGCAGAACAGGTTCCACTGACCAAAAACACCTCTCATTGTATATAGACTGTTTCTGTATCTGAAAATGGCTTATCTTATTTTCATGTAACATTAATGCATCACTGTGGCCTTTCTAGCAGTGTTTGACTGCTTTTTGTATTTTTCTCTAATCTAGGAGCAGAAGCTGCGAAGTGAGCTCGATTTGGTGAGAGGAAATCTCAAAGTGATGTCTGAAATGCTAAATGAGCTACTCCCTGGACAGAGCCAGCCAGATGATACACAGCTGCTACAGGTGTGTGTGTGTGTGTGTGTGTGTGTCAGAAGTGCCTTTAGGAGCTGTGGACTGTGAATATAGTGTATTTGCTGTTGCCAGTTTAAGGACCTAAATTGTGTTCTAAAATCAATGCACCATATAGTTTCCTTACAATGTTCTATTGTTGTACATCTGAGCTCCACCACTTTAACAATGTAATGATTAGGGGTGGGTTTTTATAATCGATTTATCGATTAAAATCGATTCTGGCTTGGATAACGTAAAATCGATTCATTAAAATCCTGAATCGATTTTTTAATATAAATTTATTTTGCCCGAAATGCCAGAATCTCTGGTGAAATCTCACAAAATTTCAACAACCACCAAACAGCTAAGACAGTAAATGAGAGCAGGAACACGGATTCTGCACAAAACACACAGCGCAACCCGGATCAGAATCAGTGAGATGTCACCTTTCTCATGGTTGGGGCTGAAAGCCGACAGCTCACTGATTCTGATCTGTCGGCGGGTCCGCGCTTTGTGTTCACGCCCTTTATGCGCTGATTCTAAAGCTGTTAGTTTGATCTCTCTCCAAACAATATTGACCGAACCAGCAGCAAAAGAAGATCCAAACTAGGCTTCACATAAACATCATCGTGTATTCACTCTGACTTTTACTGTTTTGCTTCGACCACGATGCACAGCTCTCTCTCTCTCTCTCTCTCTGTACTGTTTTCTGCATTATTCGCTTGCTTGTTACGCACAAGTCTACCGTTGTTTACAGCGCTGTCGGCTGACGTTTTTTTTCTTTTCGTTTTACTTACTTCCGAAAAGAAAACCTAATTTCTGCCGTTCAATACTGAACAAATTTAAACTTTTTAAAATTGTGCAAAATGCAAAACGCTTAGCCGTGTCTCTAATAAAACCGCTGTAACTTCAGAGGTAATGTTCATATGTTGATTAATGGTTTCCTTTCGTTTTTGATGTACTGCAGAATATTTTTATAAAATCCCAGAACAGGAAAATCACCTTCATGTTTTTCTGTGTTTTATCTTCAGCTATTTTGCTGCAGCTTCCTTTTTATAGATACAAAAATATGTAAATGCACTGATCTGAATTATAATATTTCTGACTGTCAAAATTTCCCAGATTCAAATCGAAGTGAATTGAATCGAATCGAATTAAATTGAATCGTGGATCGAATCGATTCGGGACCTTGTGAATCGGAATTGAATCGATTCTAGAAATCAGTGACGATACCCAGCTCTAGTAATGATGTATACTTTATTGATTCCTGTGGGGAAATTCCTCTCTGCGTTTAACCCATTCACTCAGTGAAGCAGTGGGCAGCCACCAATCTAGCGCCCGGGGAGCAGTGTGTAGGGACAGTACCTTGCTCGGGGGTACCCCGGGGGATCCAAACCCCGACCTTCCGATCATGGGGCCACCACTCTACCTACTGAGTTTTCACTTTGGCCACTCCTTGAGCCAAATTGGATGGGAAGCTCACTGCTGAGTGTCCAGTGGCCTAGCCTTAAGCAATGGGACCCAGCCATTCACAGCTCAAATGGGCCACAGAGATTGGGCGACCGTGGCTCAGGGGGTTGGGAAGCGCATCTGTAACTGGAAGGTCGCCGGTTCGATCCCTGGGCTCTCTGTCCTGGTCGTTGTGTCCTTGGGCAAGACACTTTACCCTACCGCCTACTGATGTTGGGCCGATGGCGCGATATGGCAGCCTCGCTTTGGGTGCCTTGAAAAGCGCTATATAAATCCAATCCATTATTATTATTGGCTTTGAGGTTGGATGCATTTTGAAATGTGTGGGGGACAAAGGCAAGGACCTGGGCACCAGGACCCCTGCATTATAGACTCTGGTGACATTGCTAATTACTGAAAGGCAGTTGCACTACTCAAAAGCTTATGGTGATGATGAACTGGGTGTTCCTCCAAGAGGCAGTCAAGTGTGTGTTGAGTGGCCAGGGAGGTGTTGGAGCTCCCCACTTTTATGCCCCTTTTCTACATTTACTCTTAGGTCACAGATAACAGTATCCACATTTCAATCAGTCGTGTCCACTGTAAGACATTATTTGTGAAAAAAGACAGACATAAAATGTTTTTGTATATTATTTCACATAGTTTAGTTTCTGTTGTGACGAGACCACATTAGATTACCAACACTGACCGAAAGGTTTCAGAGGTGTTTCAGGTTTTAGAGTGATTGTTTTCCATCCTTTAACGTCACCAGTCTGAATCTAAATTAATGTTTAGCTTTATTATTTTGTTTTTACTGAAGTGCACATTTGCTTTGATGTCTCATGCCGCCTGTAAAACCGTTGCCTTTAGTGTTATCTAAGTTTAGAGCATGACTCATGTTGTTGTCAATGGATTAAAATTAGGATGAAAACAAAACATGAAAGTAATTTTTGATGTAGCAGGATAATACCAATGACTGAAAGTTATCTATTTAAAATGACTCCGTCATTTGGGGACAAAATAATTGGATTTTTCTTTCCCCCTCTGTCCAAGCAGCAGCTGTTCTCTGTCTGTAAGAGCATGCAGACTCGGGTGGTGGAGCTCATCCCTCAGCTGCTGGATGAAGGATTTATTGAAGAGCTGCTCGTGGTCAATGATGACCTCAACAATGCCTTCATTCGCTATGAAAGGTGCATGTTTCAGATTTTATTTGTAAGGCAGTGTTGGGATACAACCACAGTGTGCTCAAAAGTGTGCTGCATTGTTTTTTAGGTTTGACAGATTGAACAAGGCACAGATTGCTAACACACAACAGGTAAAAGATCCTCTTGTTTAATTTTCTTTAACATGACGTGTGCTGCACCGTGTGTCTGAAAATAGTAAACTGTCATTTAAGCAATGAGTATAAGCTCTCGCCCACTTTTCAGAGCTCTTCAACAAACCTTATCAACCTCAGTTCTGAGCCTTCCACTGTCAGACAACCAGCTGTCATTTCAACAACCAGCCAACCAGCCGCCAGCACCAGGACCAATCAGCAGCAATCAGCCAATCACAGTCAGTACACTTTGAGTAACTTTGAGCTTCTTTCCGGTTCAGTTCAAAAAACACCGTCTTTTCCTTATCACGTTTCTTTGAAGTTGTTGGGAAAACAACCACTTAGAAAATGGGAACTATGATACTTCGAAAATCTGATTACATTCACACATTTAGGCGCTTCTGACATAGTGAAATTACAATTCAAAAAAGGGCATTTTGGTTACTTTGCCCTGTATGTTTTTACAAAAACAACCAGTGAAAAATGTGACTTTGTTACCTAAGTTCGAATTTTAAAGAAAATGGAGTAAATTGAGTGTAAAGTGAAATCAAATGGTTCTCACACTAGTTGCTGATCTTGTTCATATATCACTTCTCTTTCTGCTGGAGAGATGTTCCAGTATAACCCTTGTTTTACTGAGGCTTTCTGTGACTGAAGTCAATTCAATTAATTATCAATCTAATGACTAGAAATACAGCAATGGACATTTGTCTGTGTAGTTTCTTAAACATCCAGGTCATGGCATTCCCAGGAGCTTGGAACAAAAGCAACTGGACTTTTTAAAAAACTGTAAAGATGTTTCACCTCTCATTCAAGACGCTTCTTCAGTAATAAAACCAAAAGGTGGAGAGTCCCAGGTATTGATATCCTAGTCGGGGTTGTCCCGTGGGAGGGTCGTTAACCCACTATCAACATTATCACATGAACCAAGGTGTGAAAAAAGGCGTGGGTCATTATCACCGGAGGTTTCGGGTGAAACCATTGTGAGACGTTCCCTTACGCTATCATGTGGTCTATTGACGTCACCTGACACAAGACGTGCGTGGAAGTTGAGCCATCTGGGAAGGGATTTCATGATTTCATTGTAAGTGGGTGACAGTTGGCGTCATAAACCACCCCATGCTCGTTCACAGTGGACATAGAGGGCGTCTTTTGCTCCTCTTTCAAACCATCTGTCTTCTTGGTTCAAATGTAAACATTGGCATCTTTGAAAAAGTGAACTTGATCCTTTAGATGCAGATGTACAGCTGAGCCTTGTCTTGTTGAAATAGCTCCTCTATGTTTCTATCCACTGAGTTGATGTGAAAAGTGAAGGGTTGGAGTAGGTGAAAGGTGAAAGCTCTTTATGAAACTTAAAGTACTCCAGATGTTTTTTCCCCAAGCTCAGAAGAAAGCAATAAACATAATTAATGCAAACTGAAATATTGCAAAATCCCTGTGATTATGATTACAATTAGTTTTAGGATCTTAATTCAAAGAGCTTCCTTTTAAATAGTGTATATAAATCTGTGTTCCTTAGGCGAGGCGTTAACTTCATAAGAAGCAGATCTTACTGCAGCAGCGTGATGCTCATACTTCCTGTGGGTTAAACATAGGCTGTTGGTGAAGTTTCATAACATATCATCAGGTTATGATATGAAATGATAAACATCCTAACAATGAACACTTACATAATATTCTGCATAATAATCTGCATTGTTATTGTTTTGGGGAACTGTTGGATAGTGTGTCACTGAAAGAATTTTGGGAGGGCATTGGCTCCTTTCCTTTCATAAAGAAAAGGAGATAATATTGAATAGAAGTAATACAGGAAGTGCTGAATTACCTTTTTTAGTGTTTACGGTTTCTGAGCAGATCTTTTAATAGCAGCTCTATAGAAGCCTCTGGGTGATTGTGCTCCTTGAGCAAAATTGATTATTCAGCCGTAGCATTTGTCTTATGATTGATAAAAACAGGATGCTGTGGCTGAACGTCACATGGGCAGGGAAATGTTTGAAATGCATAAACTCCATGTTGACCGGTGTCACCTCATGTGATGAATGGCAACAACAATGGTTATAGGAACTTCTCTTCTGTAACTGCTGTAACTTCTATGCTACTTCTGCTTAACATTTTAAATATGTGTTTTTGAAAACATGGTCCAATTTAATACAATTTTGTTTTTCTCTAAAGTTATACCACAGTTTTAATTAACAGCAATTAGATAACAAAGTAAATAAAATGAGGACTTCTGCATTGCAGATGAAGAGGAGGAATTTGACATGTTTGCCCAAACCAGAGGCAGCTCTCTGGCTGACCAGAGGAAAAGGTGAGTGTTACTTACTTATGATGGATATAAATGATATCATCTATGCGTTTTATATGTTAGGGATCTGCATGCCACTGATAACAAGTCGATTTATTAACGTTCTAGATCAGCGGTCCCCAACCCCCGGGCCTCGGACCAGTACCGGTCCGTGAGTCGAGAGTTGAGGCTCAGGTGTGAAATGTATAGTTTTCAGGGTTTTTATCGGTTTTCAGCGTTATTTTGTTATCGTTTTTATCGTTAACTCGGTTTTCCTGGGTCTTTTCACGTGTGTTATGAATAAATCTTCTTTTTTTTGGTACCGGTACTAGTTTTATTTTGTTGTATTTATCTGCGACACCTTAACGGCCGGTCCGTGAAAATATTGTCGGGCATAAACCGGTCCGTGGCGCAAAAAAGGTTGGGGACCGCTGTTCTAGATAATGAATCACATTTATACTTATCAAAACAATACCTTAAGGCCCCCTGACAATTACAATCTTCCTATCAGAGCTGCGTTTCATTTTTTAACATTAAGCTAAGTTTTGAATTTTGGACAGACTGTAAGCAAATACACTTTATTAGAAACACAGAGCCTTTAACAAAGACCTTTCCAATAAGGAAACCCAGCGACCTTGTCACTATTTATATTTAACAACCAGTAAATGATTTAGAGCAGCAGTCCCCAACCTTTTTTGCACCACGGACCAGTTTAATGTCACACAATATCTTCACGGACCGGCCTTTAAGGTGTCGCGGATAAATACAACAAAATAAAATGATGCGAGCAGGACAAAAACTGTGGTATTTTGTAAATATAATAATAACTGCAAATTCGCTGTGTAATTGTGTAACTTTATTAGCAGCGTCTTTCCTGAAATGCGCCAACAACATTGAGAGTAACATCCTCCTCTCTGCCCCTAAATGCTCTCTGGTCGCTATGGTAACACGTAAATATTTCTTTCAAAGTAAGACACACAACTACAACACGGGAAAAGACGCAGGGAAACCGAGTTAACAATAAAAACCCTGAAAACCATAAATTTCACACCCGAGCCTCAACTCTTGCGGCACGGTACCAAACGACTCCATGGCCTGGGGGTTGGGGACCGCTGATTTAGAGGATTGTGTGGGAAAAGCCCAGTAGATCAGCAGTTTCTGAAACACATAGAGCAGGGGTCTCAAACTTAAATTAGCTGTGGGCCACTGCTGGCACTGTCATCTCATGTGAGGGCTACTTTAGTGTTCATGTAGTACAACCCCCCCCCCCCCCCCAAATAAACAAACAAGAAAACGCCCACAAATATTTCCGAAAATGTAGTGTTTTGTTTGTTTTTTTTTAAATTTCTAATATTTTATAACAAGACAAAACTGCAAATGTGAACGCAATATTTTTTTTCACCCTTAACTAACTGAAGCCATTTAGTTAATTGAACTACCAAATAATCAAATTGGTACTCTCTTTCTGGCCAGACACGTGGCAGCACTTCTGCTATAATCTAGTCTAATCTAATCTATAAAAAAATCTATACATTTTTTTTGCTGCTAGTGAAAATTGTTTTCTTTACAAATAATTCTCTCACTAAACTAACACAGCCAATCCCTCAACATGTTTGTAGTTTCTGTTCATAATGCCTTCATATTAAATAATTTTTTGCTTTTAAAAAACAATTTATTTTAACATTACTCCCTAACAAAAAAGTAATTTCAACGGCCAAATTCCATTATATTTCTTCATGTCAATGTACAGGCTGCAAGCAGGGGTGACGTGGGCCACAAGTGGCCCCTGGGCCGTGAGTTTGAAACCCTTGACTTAGAGCAGGGGTGGGTAACTCCAGGCCTCGAGGGCCGGTGTCCTGCAGGTTTCAGATGTGTCCTTGATCCAGGACAGCTGATTCAAATGGCTAAATGACCTCCTCAATATGTCTCACAGTTCTCCAGAAGCCTGGTAATGAACTAATCATGTGATCCAGGTGTGCTGACCCAGAGTGAGATCTAAAACCTGCAGGACACCGGCCCTCGAGGCCTGGAATTGCCCATCCCTGACTTAGAGGAACCCATCTGGTACCAACAGCCATGCATTGTTTAAAGTCACTTAAGTCCCCTTTCTCCACCGTTCTGATGCTTGGTTTGAACTTCAGCCTACTTGTCTACACGCGTAAATGCAGTGAGTTGCTGCTATGTGATTGGCTGATTAGACGTTTACAATAATGAGCAGTCGAACAGGTGTACCTAACAAAGTGTCTGAGTGTTTTTATGTGCTGTATATGCCTGATCTGTGTGTGGTTGTGTGTGTTCAGTGTTAGGTATGAAGATCCAGGAGCTGTAGAGGGCCTGGCTGGAGCTCTTGATACCAGGCTGCAGGTCACAGGAGGAGGGTGTACAGCAACAGTAAGATGCAGCTGGATTTTGTTTGGAGTAATATCCCTGTTTTAATATTACAAATAAATGAAACTCAGGGTCATTTAATTTCTTTTAGATTCCGCCAGCGACAAACTCTATGCAGAATGATATTGACAAATGGTTATCTTCTGATGTGGTAAGAGAACACATGTGTGGATGGATAGATAGATAGTAAAATCAGGGTAATAATAACATGACATAATCTTTATTCTTTGTCTACGAAAAAGCCGGAAGAGCAGTCTTCAGTTTGCGAGGGAGTTTCCAGTGAAGGTATGTCTGGTCCTGTCGCTTCTTTTGAGTAATGATAATATTTTCACACACACACAAATATTCAATTATACGTGTCACCATTTCAGAGTTTGATAAGTTCCTGGAGGATCGGGCGAAGTCGGCAGACTACAGCAGCCAGACGATTCTCAATGTGCCATCTTCCACACCCAGACGGCCACCACCATCTAGCCAGCAACGGGATAGCACACATGATCATCTGTTCTCACTCTGAGTGTGTGAATAAGCAAGACGACAGGATGGAGGTCAACACAGGAGTATCACAAACTGAAATATGGTTACATTCACACGTATAGTGTGCCAGGTCGGGTTTTTTCTAAAGGACACACACACACACACACACACACACACACACACACACACACACACACACACACACACACACACACACAGATGAAACCTGACACTACAGAACTGCTAATCAATCAGCTTGTTTCATAAATGCTGTATTTCTCTGTTAATTCTGCTGTTTGTTATCTGTATGTGCGTATATACAATTTTATGTGACTGTATTTATATGTAATATTATAACATGAGAGTAAACTGGATGTTTAGTATGATGCAGAAAATATACTTGATATTACACCAAATGTGCCTTTGATCCATAATGCTGATTTTGTGTAGATGAAAATAAATGGGGCATTTGCCCCATGAACATTTTTCATGTGGTCTCTTTTTAAAATACTTTACTCCTTAGTCCAGTGATTTACACACCAACTTTATCCAATGAATATTTCATTGATGACCCATTTTAAGTTGGCACTTTGCAAAAGTGTGAAGGGTGGAAATTTTGGTACGTGACACCTTGCATTAAACCAAATTTCAGCATAGTTGTCTTATATTCAGATTGTAAGTTAGTCAAAATATCAGAGTCTTGGGAACTCAAGTGTGCCATACTCAATAGAGTGCTGCTTGTGTGATAAGACACTGAATTCAGTATGTTGTTGTTTAAGAGCCCAAGGATGTCTGGTGTTGGGTACACAGAGTCCCTGAAGCACCTAGCACCAACTGAAAGCATAACTAAAGGACTGAAGGGAAAAGCTAAAAGAGCAATTTTTCATTCTTTGAGCTACAGTCCAGATCTGAAGACCATGTGTGGGCAGTTTGACAGTTGTCTCTGCTGGATTTTCCTATCTTTTCTCCTGGATGCATCTCTGGCCTTTATTTCCAACATTTCAACTCAAAATCAGCATCCAAATGTGACTGTTGCTCAAGACCAGGATGGCACAGGCTGGGATTCACCATTTCTTCAGCTGGGAGCCAGTCTCCCATCCTTCTCACAGCCAATCCGTCCATACACCCTCATCACAAATGCTGACGACTACCACTACATGCCCAAAGTCAGACATCGCCGGCCTTCTCGCCTCCTGCGTCTTCTGGGATCCTCGTTTGACCCGTTTTGGATGTCCGTAGATCACCCTTCTGAGTCCCCCAAAGGAAGTCAGCCCACCCTTACCGCCTTCAAAGAGAAATTTAACCTGCATGTGTCTCCAGAACTGAGAAAGGCTTCAGCAAAACATCAGCAGAAACTAGAGAAGGAGGCTGCAGAACTGGACCTCAGTTCTCTGCCATCAGATGCTGCCAATTCAGTCAGAGGATGGCTGGTGCGCTCAGCAACATGCAAATTACAGCACCAGTGGGTCGATCTGGGCCCAACCTTCTGGCCACGGTGGCTGCGGCAGACTGACTGTGAAGGGCCAGATGGAGGGCAAAGTTGTTCCTTTCCCAGTGGGATGAACTGCGTGCGAGCTCAAACAACACACATAAAGATTCTGGCTTGGCACTGCATTGAAATCAGAGATGGAGATGATCGCTCCAGAAAATTGAGAGGTGAAAACTCTGATGGCAGTGCTCAGATGGGGACAGGTGAAGCAAGGAAAAGATGTTTATGGAGACAAGTGCCTTATCCTGTGGTGACTGCATGCACGTGTTCATGTAAATGAATGTTTTTATCACTGCAGACCGGCTTTTTTCTGTGCACACTGTGTTTTTTTTATTATTTTGTTGATTTTCAGTGTTATAGTTGAAATGATCAAACATGGCTACTTTTAATTACTAAGACGATGCCGCTACCTGCTCTTTCATTTTCTCTGCTCTAAACTTTCAACATTTTTATTACAAACTGGCTTAATAAATATTTAAGTAAATATTTTACGTCAGTAAACTGCAATTTCTAAGGCGCTGAGTTTTGTGTAGTTCGTGCTACATTCATGTTTATGGGAAATTTGTGGATTGTGCATGTTTCTTCCAATTTTTCTTTTTCACTCTATTTTTGCAGTTTCATATTCAAACAGTATTAAACATTTTTTTTTTGTTTACAGAGAACATTAAAAATGAAAGTGTTTTTGGTAACTCACTGTTGTGTTTGCTTGATTGATCATATTTGACAGTATTAATTGAAGATATATACTAATCATTCTAAATAATAAAAATCTACATAAACCTTTCTAGATGACTTCCTTGCAAACTATTCTAACGTACACATGCGCATGAATATAATATGAATAAAATATAATTGTCAGAACCTATGTGATTCCTTGTCTTCTTCTGTCAAAAATTAATAGTGTCTTCAGTATGATTAAAACTACCAAATGTCGTACAACCCTGCGGCAGTGTGAAACCTTGCGTGGTCAAAACTCCGAGGAGCAGTGAATGCATCAACTGTGGACACGTCTTTGCGTAACTCCTGAGCTGTACGTCGCTGACTGTACACATACAAGATGGCAGCTTTGGTGGAAGACGAATTTGAAGATGCGCCCGATGTGGAGCCGTTAGAACCAACTCTGAAGAATATCATCGAGCAGAAATCTTTGAAATGGATATTTGTGGGTGGGAAGGGTGGCGTTGGTAAAACGACATGTAGGTAAGTTGATTAAAATGCTAAATTGCCTCCGGATACTGACTCGGCTTAAGCGGCTGGCTAGCATTAGCCGTTACCATAAGTTGACGCGGATCATTGTCCGAAAATGAATTGCGTGGGTAATTTTCCCACGACGAGATTAGACTGGTGTTAAATTTCTACCTAAAGACGCGCTAGCATAAAAAAAAAGTGACTGTTATGTTTTAGATTTGAGTAAGGAGTCCTTTCGCCGGTCAGTTTGGTAGCTGTGAAGCGCAGTCAGCAGCTAACGTTAGCAGCTGACACATGGATTCACGACTTTCTCAACACCTTCAGTAATCACCGTATAAGCCATCATCAATAACCTGCTGCTAATATTATCTGTTCTTTTACTTCACCCAGAGTTAAAGGAGACTCCAGAGTTAGGCTGTCAAGCCCGTATTATCATATCTTTATTAATAACAAGAAGAAAAAAATATGAATAAATGCGATTCCAAATGAACGTGGACTTATTTCAAACAAGATAACCAACAAAAATCTAATTAATGTCTCAAAGAAATATGTACATCACACCAGAGCAGCCACGATAACATTGCGCATAGATAGATAGACCACTGTCGCATGTGCTATCCCTTAAGTTACCGTATCTACTGTGTTTCAGTTGGGATATAATTGCATGCGAAAGTTGCGTTCATCAAAGTAACTGGGGGAAGGTAATGTTCACAAAGTGGAAATGGATTCGATTTTTACTTTGTGCTTTACACGGCATGCATGCACATGAAGGATTAAGAATTCAAAACATTGCGGATCTCATTGTTGGTCAGTTGCACAGCATTTCTTACATGTTTACATTGGGCACAAAATACTCTTAACAGGCTCTTTAAACACAAACCTGTCCCCTTTCCACGTCCTTCTGACAGCTGTAGTTTGGCTGTCCAGCTGGCTGCTGTTCGGGAGAGTGTGCTCATCATTTCCACAGATCCTGCCCATAACATTTCTGATGCTTTTGACCAGAAGTTCTCAAAGGTACCCACTAAGGTTAAGGGCTATGACAACCTCTTTGCAATGGTGAGTATATGTGTACACCTAACAGCTATTAAATGTTACAAGTGTGAGCTGCTGCTTGATGAGATTAAAAATTGAACTCAAATGTTTGCAAATATATTTTTTCTGAGATGCATGTTATTAATAATATTATTAACACTGATGAAGTCTATGAAACGACAATGAGCAAGCATCCACAGTACAAGGATTTTCTTCTCCACGTTTTCATCTGTGCGTCATATTAAAGACTAACGTTTAGACAGAGTTTACAAAGCACAGAGGGTTTGTTCATTCTGTTTTTGGAAAATAAAATTTAGTCCATGAGATCACCATCTTTTCAGAGTCATGAGGCTAGCCAGTTCCACATGTGAGTCTCACAAGAACCATTGTGTAACAAACTCAATCACTGGAGGGCATAAAAACATTTGCAATCTATTTGATTTGGGCATGTATTGTGTATACAGGAGATTGACCCGAGCCTGGGTGTGGCAGAGCTGCCTGATGAGTTCTTTGAGGAGGACAACATGCTCAGCATGGGCAAGAAGATGATGCAGGAAGCGATGAGCGCCTTCCCCGGCATCGATGAGGCTATGAGCTATGCAGAGGTCATGAGGTAGTTTTGCATTTGAGTTTTCTCGCAGCATGTCTGAAGTTTTAAGGACAGTTAGTGAGTGTTATCCTTACCACTGTTGTTTGCCTGTATCTCAGATTAGTGAAGGGAATGAACTTCTCAGTGGTGGTCTTTGACACTGCCCCTACTGGCCACACACTGCGACTGCTTAACTTTCCCACCATCGTGGAGCGAGGTCTAGGCCGCCTCATGCAGATCAAGAACCAGATTAGCCCTTTCATCTCTCAGGTGGGTGCTGAGACGAGCAGATCGGTTCAAACCATTATCACGATTCTGCACATAAAACATGATTTCTGATTAAATATATGCACTTTGTTGGCCTTTTTCTTTCTCCAGTGTTTTCTCTTTCTCTCTTCTCTTGTTTTCACTCACACTGTCCATCTCTTTTGCTGTTTCTAGATGTGTAATATGCTTGGTCTGGGTGACATGAACGCAGACCAGCTGGCCTCAAAGCTTGAAGAAACCCTGCCAGTCATTCGCTCAGTTAGTGAGCAGTTCAAAGACCCTGTAAGTCACATTTATATATTCTTATACAACTTTGGGATTTATATAGTACTAGCTTACTATTGATTTGATGATTGAGGGGAGAACGGAAAGACCCCCTTCTGGTGGAGATCAGGTTAAGGGAGGGTGCTCCTCTCTGATTTTATTATGTATATAAAATATGTGTTTTCTAGTTCTCTTACATTTGGGATCAACTGAAAGCTTTTCAGAGAGCCTTTAGAACAACTCGATAAAAGAAAATTACAGTCGTCTAGCCTAAAAATAATAATGATCCCTGGACATTTTTTTTTCTTTCAACCACTTTCTAATTTTGGCATTATTGTACAGATGAAACAGATGCAACATCATTGTCAATTAAAGATGTAATTGCTTGATGAATAAGCCTTTTCACACTACGCTTCAGTCATGTACTGTTCTAATGAGGTGCTGTGGTAGCTACATGCACACCCTCTGTAACAAGTCTTATCTGATGACAGAAGAAACTTTAGCTGGTTCGAGTGTCAATAGTGTGTGTGGATACAAAAGAGTTTTTTTGGAGTGACTCACTGTGCACAGCGGCCTGTTGCACATGCATGTATCCCTCTTATCAAGCCCTCTTTATACTATTTTGTCATTAGGACAAAAGAAGTTTCGACAACAGTTTCACCTTTTTATTATTTTCTTTTAAAGTTGTAACTCCACCCCTGTTGAGCCCTAGTAGCTAGTGTGTTTTACTTGACTGCTTTAGGTTTTGTTATTCCTTTTGATTTTGTTCTTTGATGGGAACTCATCTACCTGTTTAGACAAAACATTTAATGTAAATAACGAATTCAGTATTTGGAGCAGATTTGAGCTTTATCTTGTCATATTAATAGTTTTTATCTATGTGTGTTGTGACGCACCTTCCTCTCACCCTTCAGGAGCAGACCACCTTCATCTGTGTGTGTATTGCTGAATTTCTGTCACTTTATGAGACAGAGCGGCTGATTCAGGAACTGGCCAAGTGCCGCATCGACACGCACAACATCATTGTCAACCAGCTCGTTTTCCCTGATGCAGACCGGCCGTGTAAAATGTGTGAAGCCCGCCATAAAATTCAGTCGAAATATTTAGACCAGGTATGAATCGGGAGAAATGGGAAAGTTTATTTACAATATTTACAGTTCAAAGTCACACAACTTTATTGGTTGTTTGTCTTCTGCCAACAGATGGAAGATCTTTACGAGGATTTCCACATAGTCAAGTTACCTCTACTGCCCCATGAAGTTCGAGGTGCCGACAAGGTCAACACGTTCTCTAAGCAACTTCTGGAACCCTACAAACCCCCAAACAAGTGATGTCCTGCCCCCTCGCAGGGCCGCCTCCTCTCCCCCCCATTCTACAGACACAGCTCTGCAGTCTGAGTTATCCTCCTCTGAGCTCCATCCCCAGCAAGCCTCAAATCCTGCAGCAACAGCCTCAAGACGATCCATTCAGTCCTCAACGCAGTATCTTCACAGCACGGTTACAGCGAGACACCCGCCCGCATTGAAGGGTGCCCCACCCCCCACGGCATCACAAGTAAACCCATAGAGAAGCTGCATTATTTTTGGAGATAAGATGGTACATATGCGTGCCGCCTTACTCTCACTTCACCTTCTCTTGTCTTCATATCCACTGTGGCAGTTCCTACTTTAAGCATTTAACTTTTTCTCGACAGAAGAATTGAAAAATCGTCCCCTCCTCCCCCACACCCCGTGCAGTGTCCGGCCTCAGTTGTGAAAACAAAGTGTTTCCAGTGACAGTGCTGTGTGTTTGAGGAGAAAACAGCTTTCAGATGGTTGATGTTTATGACTTGTTTGTTCTGTGTGATTCATGGTGACTGTGTCTCTTCTTCCATTTGATTTGCAACTAAAAATTCAAACAAACTCGTGTATCACACTTTTTCCATCCAGAGTTCTATATTCAGGTTGTGGTGGTGGCAGGGAAATAAAAAAGAAAACACTAAGAAAAACAGGAAGACAGCCTGTGTGGTCTTTAGTTACAGCCTTGTTATTGCAACCAAAACAAACTGAAACAAAACAAACTTGAGTGTCTTTTACCATTTATCAGATCATTAGATGACAATAAAGAACATCAGTCAGATTTATTGTTTTCTATCCATAAAGGACACTGTAGTTGCTTTGGTTGGTATGTGGAGGAAGGTTGCAGTTTTATTTGATGTGACTGGTGATGTTTGAGCTGGAAGCTAAAGCTGTTGGGCACTGCTGATCTCCCTGTTCATGTTCCTATACAGCACTCATAAACTCATCCAGTGTGTTTCTGTCAAACCTGTGTCCATCCTGTTGACTGAGAACTATATGGGAACACTATTGAAAGATATTAGTAGCCTTATTCAGTGCTTTGTTAATTAAAATACATATTGAATGTCACTTAATCAAATGTTAAATGAATGGTGAGGTGAAGGAAATTTAAAGCATCCTTTCCCTTTTGATTGAATATGAGATTCCTGGCTGCCTTGATTGGTGCTTCCCAAGTGAAACATAAATAAATGACAGGATAGTGCACTCTCAGTTAAAAGCTCCATTTCCCCTCTCTGTCACGGACAGTTTTTGAGTTGGTAAGAATCTGTTTTCTATAGATTTTCCTTAAATTATAATGTCAGTGTTGATTAAAACAAACTTGCCTCAGCTGAAAGTCTTTCATGGTCATTTCTTTTTCATCTGCGTGCCAGTTGAATTAATCGTTTAATTGGAGGGGACTGAAGCAAATTCTTGCGTGCGCACAGACCACCAAACTGAGCAGTGTGCAGATCAGCTCCGACAGAGCATGAAGCCCCATTTAACCTTCCAACAAAGCAGTTCAGGAGCAACATAAAAGTCTCCCACTGAAAAGAACGCAAAAGTGGGAGGAAAAAATGACACAAAATGACTATTGTATCAATGAACGCTAAGAAGTGTCTCAGTTTAAAGTGTGGTCGATAAGTCGTGTTGGGTACTTTGGAGACATCATTAAAAAAGGTCTCAGAAACTATATCCTGGTGGAGAGCTCCACTCCACTGATATCTCCTTATTACAGTACAACTAAGTTTAAGAAAAGTGGAGGAAGCTTTGACATAAAATGCTCCTTTAAGATGGTACGAGTATCTTGAGATGTTTGTTATTTAAGCTGCAGCACGCAGTAATTCTGTAACTGGAAAATTGGGTGATTTTCTTTCGTATCACTTAACACGAAACTTTGCCATGGTTCACTTGCTATTGTTGCATAATTTTCTACTGTACTGCACGGTCCTGGTGCCCCGGCGCTGCGGCCTGTCGCTTGTGTTCCATCACCTAGCCCCGCTCTCCCGGTCGGGGGTCGCCTTAACGAGCTCCTCCTTCTCGTTTTGGGGATTTACCCCGGGGCGCACTGACCACTGGACGCACTGAGGAGGCACGTAGGATTACTGCCACGCAGCCGAATGAGCTTCAACTTAACGGAGCCACTTGATCACAGGCTTCCGAGCTCATTGAAAAAACAGCACGGAACAAGGCAAATGGAAGACGGTACTACTAAATGAAAATATGAATTCACTTATCCAGAGGTGCCAATTACGCACAGGGGATGCGCTGAACATTTCAGCAAGCTAAATCACAACAAAAGGTAAGTAGATGGGTTTTTTTTTCTTTTTTTAAATAACTACAATCAATAACTAGAAATAAAAACTGTTTTTTGTGAGATCATGTTCTCATTGTCTCTGGCTCACCTGAGTTTAGCTGTTTCTTCCAAACAGCTGTTTTTTTTTTTTTTTATTCTGGAGACTTGTAGCTCTTCTGTCACTGATGACGGTCACATACACGGCTAGAGTTGCAAACGCCCGATTCTGTGGCTTCTCCAAGCTGCTCTGGGCCTGGAAAGGGAGCATCTACAAGGTGTTATATAAAGAATTCCTGGCTTTCTTTGCCATGTATACCGCCATCAGTATTACTTACAGGTGAGAAAGGGTGACTGCTTTATCAGTGCTTTGATCCATTCATAATACTAAACTCTGGAAAACTTTTACTCTTTTGTTTTTAGATTTTTCCTGTATGATGACCAGAAAAGGTATTTCGAAAAGCTGGCAATTTACTGCAATCACTATGCCAGTCTCATCCCCATGTCTTTTGTACTGGGTAAGCTAATGATCACCTTTTTGCTGTCTCCCAGGTCTGGATCTTTTTCACTTTTATGATTTACTCCTGATGTTTGCATGCAGAAAATAGGAATAGTTTGCTAAATAGGACAAGGCTCATGTTTTTTGTTTTTGGTCAGGGATCCTCAGCTCTAGACATCGAGACTCTTGTTTCATGGGTTTGTAGTTCCATATCCGCTGTTTTTAATTGAAGGTTTGATTATGCAATTATTAGAATAATGTTTTTAAAAAGAGATCTACACATTTCTTAACAGTGATAATAGCAGATTTTTGTGTGGGTCTTAAAAACCCTTTAGTGCATTTACTACATGAGGGATTTTCAGTTTACAGACTCAGCTTTTGTTGAAGTTCATCTGTCCTTGCACTGTTTGCATGTTTCGTTGGTTTTACTTTGTGGATGTAAATCACCTAATTATTCTTATGCATCCTGTGAGTCATTAGTCAAAGTTACTGGTTCTCTATTGGGATCCATCAGGCTTAACAAGACATTATGTTCATTGCTGTGAAAAAGTATTTGCCTCTAATTTTTAGTTTTTTGGATATTTGTCAGATCATCAAACAAATTGTATCATTAGACAAAGATAACCTGAGTAGATGGAATTGCTGCTGTGTTTCCGATCATTGTCCTGGTGCATAATCTGAGTGTGTTTGATCTTCAGGACATGAACTGATGGCTGAGCATTCTCCTTCAGGATTTTCTAGTAGATCTCAGAATTCATGGTGCCGCAAGTAATGGCAACTATGACGACCATGTTTGACTGTTGTTAGTTTTACATCATTAAACCTTCCAAAAAGTTCAACTTTTGTCTCATCAGTCAACAGAATATTTTCTAAAAGTCCTGTTTTTTTTTTCTTTTTTGGCAAATGTGAAAAAAGCGTTTGTGTTGTTTTTGGTCAGCAGAGAATTTCTCTTTGAAACTCTTCCATTGAGGGCATTTTTTGCCAGTCTTTTTTTTTTAATTCACTGGCTGCCCATTTCTTTTAGGATTCATTTTAAAATTATTTTATTTGCATTTAAAGCCTCCATGGCCTAGACCCATCTTATCTCTCTGAGTTGCTACAGCATTATACACTCACCCTCACTCGCTTAGGTCAGCTGATCAGCTGTGCCTGAATGTACTCAGGACTGAGCGTAAGCTTAGAGGAGATCGTGCTTTTGCCGTAGCAGCTCCAAAACTGTGGAACAATCTGCCTTTAGAGATTAGACAGGCCTCTTCTCTGCCTGTTTTTAAAACACTTCTGAAAACCTCTTCACCTTGACCTTTGACTCCTTGTGAGATGTTGTTTTTTCTTTTCTTTTTATTTAAGTTGTTGTTCTTTACATGTCATTTTGAGCTCTTTGGTGATCCTGGTTGAGTCGTCAGTGCACTTTAGGAATAATTTTGGTAGGATGGCCACTCCTGGGAAGGTTCACCACTATTCCAAATGTTCTCCATTTTGGGGATAATGACTCTCACTCTGGTTCACTGGAGTCCCAAAACCTGTGTAATCCTTTTCAGATTAATAGACATCAGTGACTTTGTTTCTCAGCTTTAGATTTTTAGACCACCACCTGATGTGTTTCTTTTAAGATCTTTTATCCTATTTCACTTCGTCGGGTAGATTATATTATGTGATTTCTTGATTTAGCAGGTCTAGCGGTAATCAGACCTGGGTGTGGGTACTGAACTCAGTGTTTCAAAAACGTGGTTAATCGCAGTTAATTCATGATTTAACATGAGTTGAGTTACATTTTCACATAGGGCTGGATAGGTTTGGATTAGCCACTCAGGAAGGGGGCAAATACTTTTTCTCAGCACTGTAACAGTAAACTCAAACCACTTGACATCCCTTAGGCCCCTTTATGGACCTCACAAGATAGCATATGATCTCATGTTTTTTAAAAGTTCCAGTTTGTAACTTAGATTTACAGTAGTAATCATCTGTCCACTGCTGTTTGCAGGTTTCTATGTGACCCTGGTGGTGAACAGGTGGTGGAACCAGTACACCAGCATCCCACTCCCTGACAGACTCATGTGCGTCCTGTCAGGCGGCCTCCAGGGGAGCGACGAGCGAGGCCGTCTGCTGAGACGCACCATGATGCGCTACGCCAGTCTGTCAGCCCTGCTCATCCTCCGCTCCGTCAGCACTGCTGTCTTCAAACGTTTCCCCACCATGGACCACGTGGTAGAGGCGGGTAAGAAGGATGGTGAAGGAGGGAAGATGGTGATGGGAGTGGTGTGGGTCTATTCTTAGCTGTTAATGTAAAATAGCCATTTACTCGCTGATGCTGATGATGCTGATGATGAGTATCAGTGATCAGATGTTTCCCAGGCTGTAGTCAAGAAGTGACCCAAAGTGTTTTAGCCCAGTCACAAACAGATGACTCTCCTGCTTTGATTTGCAATGTGAAGTTATTTCACAAACACAAACAATTCTCAGAGATTTGAACAGCGTCAGAAGACTACGTTTGTTTTCTGACACAGTTCTTTGTGACTATTGTCTATGACCCCTCATCCCAGTTTCTTGCTGTTATTTAAACTGAAGTCTTACATAATAAACAAGTCCGGTTTTGGTCCATGCAGGATTCATGACAAGAGATGAACGAAAGAAGTTTGAGGGTCTCCACTCTCCATATAACAAGTACTGGATCCCCTGTGTTTGGTTCACCAACTTGGCTGCTATGGCTCGCTGCGAGGGCAGAATCAAAGACAATCACACTCTCAAACTACTGCTGGAGGTACAGCAGAATTAAAGTTGTGTTTTGGTGGATATGCAGGTTTTGATATGCATTCACACAGACAGCTAGTTTCTTTATTTGTGTGTGAACAGGAACTGAATGCATTCAGAGGGAAGTGTAGCATGCTGTTTCATTATGACATGATCAGTGTTCCTCTGGTCTACACTCAGGTAAGTGCTCACTATTATCGCACTGCTATCACACATCTTTAATTAAACTATGATTTTCTTTCACACAAACATTTTTTTTTACATTAGGCTTTTGTATATTATCTGTTTCAATTTTATTCACCGATGTCAAAGAAATGACTGCGATTGCTTCCAGCTGAAGTGACAAAACCTTACAGGTGAAAGACTGCATCTCTCAAATTGTAATTGTTCAAATATAAATAATAAATTAGTCCCTAGTGACAAGTCACGTACATTCATTTGAAATAAAAAGTTTTCACAGCACTCTATGCAGTCTCGTGAAAAACTAAGTACATCCTGTGATTTAGTAGCTTGTAGATTGACCTTTTAGCAGCAGTAACTCAAAGTAATTATTTTCTGTATGACTTTATCAGTCTTTCGATGTTCATTGCTTCAGTTGTTTTAGATAGATGACTTCACATTTGACTCTATAACATTTGGTGCACAGGGGAGTTTATGGTGAACTCAATGATTAGAAGGTGCCCACGTCCTGTGGCTGGAAAATAAGCCCAAAACACCAATGTGCTTCACAGCTGATATGAGGCGCTCATGCTAATATGCTGTGCTTGGTTTTCATTAAATGTGGTACTGTGTGTAATGTCCACCGGACATTGTTCTGGGAGTCTTATGGTTTCTTTCAGGTGTAGCTTAAGTCATGTTGCCATGTTCGTTAGAGAGGAGAGGCTTTCTGAAGGGGAAGCTTCCAAACAAACCATACTTGTTCAGTCTTCTTCTAATTGTACTACCACGAACTTGAACACTGAGCGCTAACTGAGGTCTGTAGAGTCTGAGATGTTGTTCAGAGTCTAATTCTTGCAATTTGTCTAAGCACTGCACACTCTAACCATGGGATGAATTTGCTGGGATGTCCACTCCTGGAATGATTGCGGCATTGTGTTAACACTTACCTGAATGCTTCAGACTGGCAAACTGCTAAAACCTCTGCTTGTACAGAGGTGGTCACACTTGTTGATTATCATTTTATTAAGTGCATTTGATTAGCAACACTTAGCTGCTACTTATCCTCTTATTTCCAATGGAAACAGTAAGGACGTACTTAGCTTTTACGGTGATTTTTATAAAAAGTAATAATTTTAACTAATAAAACACATCTATAACTACAGCTGCATTCTAGAGCTTCGTGATATATAGGATCAAAAATGCAACAGTCAAAAATAAGTAACCAAAAAGACTTCTTTACTTTGTTAGTGTTTGTAAGTACATAACTTAATTAAGGAATATGCCTCAGTGTATTTGTATGCAGCTATTAAACAAGTGTTTGATTAGTCAGATTGCATTTGTTGATGTTCACATAAACTGTCTTTAATAAACACTTAATCTGTTGTAAATGTAAAATGAAATAAGTGTATTTTAGTGCTTCTTTTTGATCATTCTAGTGTTGTAATGATAAAAAAGAGGTTAAAGAAAAGCTGCAAAGTAAATCATAAAACCACCTAAATCCATCTGTCCCTCAGGTGGTGACTTTGGCCGTGTACAGTTTTTTCCTGGTGTGTCTAATTGGTCGCCAGTTCCTGGACCCCAGTCAAGGTTATCCAGGTCATGACCTTGACCTCTATGTGCCCATCTTCACTCTACTGCAGTTCTTCTTTTATGCAGGCTGGCTCAAGGTCAGATTTAGGCAGCACATTTATTCCCTGTTTGATTCTAAAAAAAAAACACACGGAGAGTTATTATGTTTTTTTTTCATATTTTATGTTTTGTTCTGAAGGTTGCTGAGCAGCTGATCAACCCTTTTGGAGAAGATGATGACGACTTTGAGACCAACTGGCTGATAGACAGAAACTTCCAGGTTTCTTAATGCTGTCTCTTTTTCTGATCTTGAAACAATCAACTTCTCAGGGAGGAACTTTGTGGCCTCATTACCAAATGCAGCTTCTTCATTGTTTTGTGTTTTAAATTTCTCCTCCATGTCTCTGGCCTGCTATAATGACACTGTGGCAGTTATTGTAATCTGTTTTAAATGTTTGCAGAGAGCGACCATCGGGTAAAATTTATGTTTCTGTTGTGCTTGCTTGATTTTAATTGGACTTTTTCTCTTATTGTGGATACTTCTTATGTGTGCATCTCTTTGCATTTCATTCTGTAGGTTTCCATGATGGCTGTGGATGAGATGTATGGAGATTTGCCGATGATGGAGAGAGACCGTTACTGGAATGACTCCAATCCCCGTCCACCCTACACCGCAGCCACTCTCTTCGTCCTGCGTAAGCCCTCGTTCCAGGGGTCCACTTTTGACATGGCGTAAGTTTTACATTACCTTCTCATTGTACGCGTACTTCCTTTGTGACTTTGACACCTTCAACTGGATTCCCCCCTCATGGTGGGAAAATTTCAGTTGTGAAAATGAAAGTAATGCACCTAAATTAAATCAAGTACTGTGACGTAGTTAGGGCTGAGAAATGGTAAAACCTGTTCCCCAGAGGAAGGCTAAAAACGCAAAACACAACTCTGAACATGGAACGTAAATTGCTGTCTCACTTGACAGGATTCCTAAAGAGGAGATGCACTTCCAGCCTCTGGAAGATATTGCTGAGAACTTGGAGGAGTCAGGAACTCGCCATCCTAACATGGCGCTCTTCAACCGCCTTCTCAACTCAGCCCCATCACCGACTGGCCTAATGGGAGGGGCCTTTCGACGCACCTCAGCACAGCTCCAGAGACTGCACCACTCGCCCGGCATTGACCAGTACAACAGCGACGATGAAGACGAGGACAGCTGTAAAATAGGTAAAGCGGGGTCTCTGCCATCAGGGCTCGGGCAGGAGACACAGAGCACTGTGTGCAGTTTTAGGGATGAGAAGAGTGCCAGAACGCCTTTGCTGGAGATTCAGTTTGGGTCTGAGCAGGACTGGCCAGGAGAGCAACCTGCCATCAAGGAGAGGAAAGAGCTGAGTAGAGTGGAGAGTAAGTACAACGAAGAGCACCAGATTGGGGAAGAAGAAGGGAAAGGAGAGAGCGGAGAGACAATCAGAGCTCCAGTGTCTCTGCTTCCTCCCCCACCTAAGTCCTCCAGAGAGAAGTCTTCTCGACCATCCTCCTCCATTCCCATCACCTCGAGTCACCCCTCTGCTCTCCTCTTTCACCCAGCTGCCCACTCTAGTCTGGAGCTCTGCAGCTCCCAGCCAGCTATCAGTCACAACAAAGCTGTGTCCACCCCCAAACCTCCCTTGGGAGGAAACAAAATGTCCTTCCTCACTGTGCCGTTCAGTGAACCTCAGCGTTTTCGCAGTGTGAGCATGGGGTCAGAGCTCACAGGGTCTTAGGTGGACAGTTGGTAGGTTCACATGAACTTGCGATGGTTTGAAAATATAAGGCTTGATGCAGTGCATGCTTTCAGAAGTGAAGTTAGTCACTGAAGTGGGACTTTCAGTCTTACTAGTTAGTAGCACCTTCGTGGCCACAGTTTTTGGAAATTAGTTTAGTACATAAAGCACTCTGATTTTGTCATGCAACTTCTGAAGTTTGGCTTTCAACAATGATCTGTAATTATTTTCAAAAATCAAAAGGAAGAGAGGGATAGGAAATAAGGATAACACTATGTTTTGATATGTTTAAAGGAATACGATGACCTTTGGAAATCCATGTTTGTCTGAGATAGAAAAAAATCTATTTAAGTTTGATCATTTCGAATTACTGTAACCGGAAGCAGGTGGAAAATTATTGTTATTTCTATCATTTTTAAAAGGGAAGAGCTCAGAGTAATCTGCATGCTGCATCTTGATAGCTGATGAGAGATAGCAGATTTTATTTTAGAGTTGTAAAACTTAAAACTTTTAACATTAACCAAAGTTTATTCTGAAAAGAAAGCAAAATGCATGCGTGACACAGTTTTCTATGTTCATCTAATTCATCTTGATTATTTAAAAAAGTAAATACATACACATTTATGACTTATTGTTTTCATTTTCTACTACTTATTATAATATATTCATAATAATAATATTGGCTTAAATTAATTAACACAATAATTCAACAAAAAAATTATACATTTGATACACTGTTTCAACAGACCAATGAATGAGTATTTAAAAACGCATTTATAGTTATAATATAGCTACAACACTGTTATCTGCAAGTGCCAAATGTACATTCTGTACCAACAGTGACCAGCAGGGGGCGATAGCAGCAAACAAAAAACAGCACAGGCACAGAAGGCAGTTAAAACAAAAGTCAAAGTACTTAAGCAAGCCCGATCTTAGCCTCACACAGGCTTTGCTCCTACAAGAGGATACAATAATTTTCACATTTCAAACTAAGGGACGTTAACTACAGTTTCTCCCGTCACGAATCACCATTTCGATCATGTCTAACAGTTGCCTCAGAGCTATATCGGCTCTTTGGATTAATAAACTACATTTTTAACATCTAATAAAATGGAACTGATTTGGGTGCATGGGTTGCCCAGAGCCAAAACAAGACTAAGGCGCAATCATTTTAGGTGGCTTGGTTGATTTATAGGCAGTGAAAGACTTATTATGGGTGGAAAAGAGGAGTGCAAAAGGTCACCTCAGTAAAGTGGGAAGTGGGAGTTGTTTGGTCGCTCATATTTTTAGATTCGTATTGATGCTGGCTCAGTCTGATCTTCTTAGAAGCAAAGGAGATGGGTAAATAACGAAAACAAGAAACAAACAGTGATATTGTTTAATCCATGCAATCACTTGTGGACTTGTTTTTAAGTTAGTGTTATCCTCAAAGCCATTCTTCTTAATTTTTATGTATGCTTTCTGAACAGTACTGCAGTACTTGCAATGCTTTGCCAGGCTGCCAGGATCCATTTCCCCTCTTCTTCCTGTCTGGACCTTGTTTAATAAATCTGTGACACTTAAAATCAATTTAGAGAAACAAGCAGATACAAGCTCACCTCTGAGATAGATGCCTTTGTGCAGACTTGCCTCTGTGTTGCTGCTCATTATTTCAGACGAATCAAAGACAAATATGAGCAGAATATAACCAAAATACAACTGCATGACTGACCCAATGACACAGCAGAAGGCCCATGACCTACCCTCATCACAGCTCAGTGCTGCTCTCGGCTGTTTTGGAGCAGAAGACCTCCTTTGGAGAGGTGCTCCGAAGTATTCTGCCTCCTCTCCAAAGTCAAGGATCCCATCCTGCTGATCTGGGGACATTCACTCAGTCCCTCGGGACGGGATTAGTGCAGTGACACAACACAATAAGCTTGACACACGTGGAAATAAATAGGGTATAAAGCTGCGTGTCGTAAAGTGTTATCGGCACAACAATTACAACCTGGAAAACAATGCTAATAAATTGATGTTAGAGATTGAGACTGAGTCTTTTTATGAGCTGCATCATGTCGCAATAATCTGATGTTTCTACAAAGAGCTGGCACTTACTACGCATGTTTGTTTGTCTGTGTAACTGAATCATTACCAGTTTCAGTGACCCAAAAATTCTGTAATTCCCCTCATTATCACTTGACCAGCATCAAAGGCCAGCAGTATCTGCATATCAGGGAACATCAAGAAACACAGAAACTGTCCGGCCACATGTGGCTATACTTTTGTACTGAAGCCCTCTTTTGTCAGTCTCCCAGAGTCAGTTTTTACAAAGGTCAACCCATTCCAGTCTTTGTGCTGGCTTCAGGGGAAATGTGGTTGATGCTTCTGTCATTAAGTGTGAAAACATGAGTGTGGGGGAGGATTTCAAAGAAGTGTGCATTTCTCTGGAACCAGGAGAACTGAGGTCAGCAAGCAGGCTTACTGAAACTATCTCAGTAAGCCTAAGACTCAGAGCTGCTCTGCCGTCCAACAATCAGCCCATATTTACCACATAGCAGTGTGTGTTTGCACACTTCAGTACTCACACTGTTTATATGTGTTTGCCACTGTGTAGTTTCAGTTTATGGACTTTGTGGAAAAAGAAGCGTGTTCCTGAAACAGAAAAAAGCAAAAAATGTGGGAAGAAAGGAAACTTTCACAAGATAAGCTTCTTGGAATATGAAACCTGTGAATGTTTACTTTGTTATGACAGATGTGGATCACAAGACCACAACAGACACAAGAAATGCTGCAGATTCCTGTTAGTTAGCATTGCTTGAACATCAGTTGTGAAAGCTTCCTCCTACTTACTTCAGTTTCTGAGCTGCAGAATCACAGAAATTTCTGCTTCATCACAGTCAGTTTCCTCGCATCAGCTTACCCATACCAAAACCTATAAATATAAAAACACTCCAGTTAAAGGAAATTCTTATTTATTCCATCTATATTTATAGCTTTCACTATAACTCGGTCGGGAATGATACACCGATACACTTTAGTCCTGGGAACACAACACACAAGTCCAGCAGGTGTATTAAAATATGAGTGGGTGGGTGATCAGTGAGGCCAACCACAAGAAGACGGAGCTCCTAAACCGCTTTATTTCAAACTAAAACTGAAAGTGAGCACGCCCAAAATGTCAGTAATACGTTTACATTGCTCAGGAAAACGGTGTGTGTGAGCAAATATACTGTAAGTACAGTAGAGCAACTCTGGATCAGGAAGACGGGTTTTGAAATGTGGCAGCTTACAACAGACACTCATTGTCTGTGTTTTGTTTTCAAATACTTGGGAAACCTGTCTGTCCACCGGACTGCTTGTGTTTCCTGTCCTGTTAGACTTTCCTGTAATTTTGGCAAAATCTCGGGGTGGAAATCGCTTTTGTGTTAAATGAAAACAACACAAGATGACACAAATAAAAAAAGAGAATATTAAATACACGTTATTGCCACTTAAAGAACTTAGAGCTGCAGTGTCTTCATGATTATAATAGATAGTAAAACACACACACAGACACGTGAATGCATGCGCACATTAAAAACAAGTCGTTGATATGGCAGCGACAATATTTTTATTGATTTGATTTTCCAGTGAAGTGTGCAGACGCTCCGTTTACTACCTCAGCAAAGTCTAACGTCCTCTCTCAACTGCGTAAACACACATGTGACTGCAGTCAGTGTTTGTTGTACCGTTTCTACCCTGTACTTTCACATTTGTTTTTGTCTGGTGTGCGTGTGTGTGTGTGTGTTTCGGGGCACTCCCTGTCCTACACGCCCTGCCTCGTGAAGCGGTAGCTTCTGTGCTTAAGGACTCGTCTGTCTCGTTCTCCCTGTGTGTGTCTGTCTATCAGCCCTGTCTGTTACAGACTGGTTGTCTCTCTCGTATCAACTTTGTTTAAACAGAACCGCTCTATCAGTATCGTCTGTCAGAACAGAATGAACCTACTGTTTCTGAATGGTCTGCTTGACAGTGTGATGTTATCAAGATGAATGGCAGAACAAAGACTTGTTTTAGAGATTTAAGACAAAGACTTCAAGCTTTGCTAAGTGTGTCTAAAGGAATCTTAAGTGTGTATTTAACCCAGCATGTAGCTTATTTCCTTATTGCGCTTTTTTCAGCTGGTCAACAGTCTTCTTATCTTTCAAAGGTAATATTTGATGCAACATATTAATTAAAGTGCCTCGCTCGTGGGTGGATCTTGTTACCTACAGACATAATCAAGCTTCTCGTTTCCAATATTTATGCAAAGCTAAGCAAACCAGCTTAGCTCCTGTTTGAAAACATACACTGATTATCTGGTCACCCACATACGCTGATAAATATCTCATCACAGCAGGGTGCAGGAGACCCCAGGGGGCCCAGGGGTTGAATATCAGGATTCCAGATTCAATATAAGCATGTCTTATTGCCTAAGCAAAATATGTAAATATGTGGACTATTCTCTTCTTTAGTCTGCTGGCATCAGATGACAGTTATATAATTCTCTGCCAATTTATATTTAACAGCAACAACAACCTTCTCAGATGTACTTCCAAAGGATCATTTTTAAAAAATCTAATTAAACAGGGTCCATGGTATAATCCGAATCAGTTTTTATTTTCCTTTTGGCAAAGGGTGAGCTGTGGGTGGAGGTGAAGAGACTTTGATATGAAAAGGTTTGAAATGCCTACACCCAGTGTGCTCGCTACAGATTCACTTTTCAAGCGTTGGCATGACAAATGACAGCTCCCCAAAAAAGTGACTCTGTTTCCAGTGCGCGTTTTAAACTTGGTGAGTTTGCACCTGAGTGTCACAGCGCTGCAGACATGTTGGTCACTGTCTCCGTCTGGCTGCCAACCTTCATCCGCAGCAGCAGCGGCGGCCTCAGAGCTTCCTCTGCCCGGCCACATCGATGTTTATGTCTGGGCTGCAGCCCTTCAGAAGTGGCCAGAAGCAACAAAACATGTTTTTTCCCCTTTAGGGTCTGAAAATTGGGCAGACAATGTCTCCACAGTCAGACTGCAGCTTATTATCCGAGTCAACCTGAGCATGTTATTATTGAGAGTGAGGTGGAGTCGATTTTAGAAAGGGGAGGGATTCAAAGTAGAATGGAAAGGATAATTTTTCTTGCGACACTGCAGGGTGGCATGGCGATGCAGTGGAGAGCACGGACACCTCACAGGCACACAGTTACTGCTTTGAATCCAGAGTTGGATGGTTGCATGGGTTCTCTCCGGGAACTCCTGCTTCCTCCCACAGCCCAAAGACATGCATGTTAGACTAGCTGATGATCCTAAATTGATCACAAGTGTGAATGCGAGCATGTCTCTTCGTATTAACCCTGCTGTACACTGACCTGTCCAGAGTGTACGCCACCCCTTGCTCTATGGCAGCTAGGACAGGCTGCAGTTCTCCTGCAACCCTGAATTGGATAAGCAGTTAAGAAAGTCAATGGATTAAGTTAAATAACCAGGAAACCAGGGTTTCCCTTTAAAATCTACTGGTGGCAGTTCTTAAAAATAGTCCATTTTATAAAATTACTTTGCTTTTTTCTAAAAAAACCTGACAGTACTGGTTTTAACTCCCCAAAAATAACCAACAGAGCTTAATTTGAGGTAGAATTTAACCTGAAGACTTTGGACGCAGAGATTAGATTTAGAAACTGGCAGTTTAAACCTTAAAAAAATCACCTAAAAGTCTGCTGACTGCTGTCAACAGTAAAAAAAACAAGACAAAAAACTTTCCTTAAACACTCCATCATCAAGTACAGCTGTCCAAATCACAGACAAGAGTTTATTCTACTTTTAAAGAAGTGATACCAAAAACTGGTGTCCATTCAATGCTTTATTAATCATGTAGTGACAGCATATCTTTATCAGGACTGGTTTAAATAGCTTATCTTTTGTTGTCACTGGTGAATACCTTTCTAAATCAGCCCTCTGAGCCGTTATGCACCTGAAGGGGTTATGCTGAGTCCTCTGTTTTCACTACACATATTGCTTCTTCCGTCTATTTTTAAAACACACAACATCACTGACGACACTCATGTTTGCCGAATCCGGCCACTTGCTCTCACTTTTTGTCCGTTTTCTAGCATTTAAGCTGATCACGGTTCTGTGAGGTGGTATCGCAGAAATCATGGAAGGGATCTAGTCGTTCTTTCTTCTATTCTGTTTAAAATGGAAATGAAATCTATTCTTAACTGTTTGTCAGGCACATAAAGCCAATCAGGCTTTCTCCCTGTGAGCCCTGAGAGTTTGAAATAACCTTCAGATCAGGCTTCATTACTATTAATTAGTTTTAATTTCTGAACTGAATAGCCTAAGTTGTGTTGATTTTTTTTAAAAATGTGCATCACTGTATTTGTTGTGTGTTACATGTAAGTGCATTATCTAGATAATATTACTAGTAAGACTGATCTGATTTGTTTAGTGGGCTCGTTAAGTATTTACCGTCACAATATTTGAGTCATAAAGTGACCAACAGATAATGTCTTCTTTAATCTAGATATAAATGAGCGGTTAATACAAATATGCTTATCTCACTGACACTTGCATGAGAAAGTTGATACCATGGGAGACTGAAAAAAATCCTTAAATAAGGGAGAAATCTTCAGCAGCAAAGATGGTGGTGCAAATATAACTTCTAGGGGGAAAAGATCACGTGATCTCAAAACAATCTGAAAACAATGATTGCTGGAATATTTGGAGCAGATAGTGTTAAACACAGTCTGGTTTTTATACTCATTAAGCAATCAGCCCAGCTATTGCATGTCTCCCACAAAATCGTCTGAATTGGTTGCTTTATTTTTCATTTATTCCGATTTTCTACTCTCCCAACTATAAATGGTATGTTGCCAGTTAACATCAGTAGCGTGTCTGAATTATTTCCAGTTAAATACATTTGGATGCGAAACAAAACAACTATCATGGCCCTGTGAAGAATATCTTGATAAATCCAGCAGCTGGAGGGCTGCACATCTGCACTGTGAACAGATGGTAAGGGCAGAACAAACAAGGCTGCTCCAAGAGCTGAGGGATGACTAGTCGAAGGCCGACTCCCTGCCCCGACCTCTACCCCCTCCTCCTCCTCCGTTTATTCTTCCTCTTTTGCCTGCTCCCATGTCACCCCTGGGCTCCCTGATGGATGCTGACAGTAACGGCTGTCCTCCGTTCCCTAACCCATCACCCCAACCCTTCCGCTCCCATCTCTCCCACCCCCTTTCCTCATCCCTCCTTCACTCTTCCCTTTTTCCTCTTGCCCATTCTGGTCTGACCATGGTGACCTCGCTTTTTGAAGATGTCATCCCGTGGCTTGGCTTTGAGCTTCTCGAGGGACAATAATGCCTGAGCTCGGCTGTCAAAAGCACATCGAGAGCAGGATGTGCCGCCCATCCATGACTATTAATCTCTGGTGTTCAGTTAGATTTGCTAAGACTGCAAGCAAATCACTGCATACGTCTCTGAAATAGCAAAAATGTAGTTTTACAGCAGGTATCAATACTTGTCTCAACTCAAATGAAACACAGAAATATTTTTTGAGGTGAGTCATTTTGACATCTGTGTTAAGACGAAACGGTTACTCAACGTGTCACAAGCAAGCTGATCACCATATGTCAATTGTTTCTTAAAACTAGGGTGTGGCATAACCATAAAAAAAAACCCCTCGCACTCAGTCAGATACATGCACGCGTTCTTCTTCACTTCCTGTTGTGCAATTTCATAAACCTCCGACAGCAAACTTGTTGAACTGGATAGAAGATGGCAGATAATGGGCACAGGAGCTCGAAATAAAAGTGGGGCAAACTTACACACAAACACTCCACATTTCCCGCTGACATGGGTCAGTAATGATGAAGTAAACTTTATGAAACAGCACATGAGAGGGAGGGGAAAGTGGGAGATGTCATCTTTCGGTGAGGACATGCATTATTCATGCTGTCAGAGGAGACGTTGGTGAAATCACAAGAGTGTAAGTAATAGCGTGTGTCACATATATCAACAGCAATGATGACCTCATTTTTAGCGCATAACTATGCCCGCCCACACAATCTTTAAGGAGCCCCAGATGCACGAGGATGCACACACCTTAAAAACACGTGTGTGCTGTTTTTTTCTTTTCTTTTTTTAATCATTCAATTATAATAAGTCTAAAATAATAACATTAACTTGTGTTGATAACAGGGAGTAGACATTCTGAAGACTTTCTTAAAATGTAATTACTCTGAAGCATCTTTATCTTTCTCTCGCCTGCATATACATGCACACACTTTTATAGGCACAGCCAGTGGTGCAAGAAGAACCCTTACTCTTTGCAGCACCACCACTACATAAAATAGCACTCTTTTATTTAGTATGCCAGTTAATATGTCCCAATACTTATGGTATGATAACAGTAACCTGTCACATTTTGCAGGATGAAAGCCAGCACGCTTTTCTGCCTAATCTGACCTCCTGTGCAGGAAACTACAAGACATATATCAAGAGGGAGCTCAAGTTATATATCACATGGTCATGTTGCGTACCTTTTATTTCAGTTATTATGCTATATTATATTTAACATAATATTTAGGCAGACAAATGTATACCCACACTCATTTAAGGGTCACAGCTGGAGCGTTTTCCTCCATTGGGATATAAGTTTTCTATTGCTGCATACCAGGCAGCATATGACTTACAGCTGTGCAGAAAAAATGCACATATACTTGATAAGTAAAGTCATGTGAAAATAAAGTACTCTCTTATTTCTTCAGTGGGAAATAAGAGAGTAAGTAGCAGCCAGGTGCTGATAATCAAATCCATTTGATCAACTGATCATTGACACGTGTGAAAAGCTCTATAAAAGCAGTTTGCTGGTCTAGAGGATTCAGGTGTGTGTTAACACAATGCCACAGGCTCAGGACTGGGGTGAAAAAAACAACAACCCTCAAGCGCTACATCTCAGACTCTAAGTTAAATCTTAAAGTTCATGACAGTTGGAAAAAGTGAAGCCGGGCGCGGCAGCAAATCTGCAACACAATGACAGAAAAAGAAAAGAAACAAGATGTTGCAATGATACAGTCAAAGTTTAGACCTCAGCTTAGTAGTGTGGTGAGATATTATGACTTTTGCATAAACAAATGACTGCAAACCTCAATGAAGTGAAGCAACATTATAAAGAAGAGTGAGCCTAAATTACTCCCCAATGATGTGGGAGACTGATAAAGTCATACAGAAAACACTTACTTTGAGCTACTGCTGAAGGTGCAGCAACTGAATCTTGGAGTGTACTTTGGTTTTTCTGCTCATAAATTGGTGGCTCATGATGATAAATGATCATCTGAACTGGTTTAACCATAGGTGCAGTGGCTGGTACATTCTTTGATGTATATGTCAAAGTTCAAAGTGATTAAGACGGTCACATTGGTACAATTCAATTTTATAAAGAAATCCTTGTCTCATTCTGCGCTTTCATAGTATGACATGCACTTTCTTTCTTTGCCGCATTCGTGGGCGTATTAAATGCGATAATCTTCCCAGGAGTGGACCGTTGTGGGCGCAGCCACGCTTAGGGAGTCCATGATTTAGAGCCACCAATTAACTGAGCAAACATGGAGAAAATACACCCTTTGTTTAGAGGCCAACAGAAAAAATATCTGAGAGTAATTACATGATTAAGAAAGGAAAGAAAATGGAGAACTCCTCTATCACTTGGTACTTCCCTTGGTCTGCGACATAATAATGTCTTCTTTCTTTTTACTAGGGAAAGTGGGCAGCTTTCTAGAATCTTTTGTAATGTAATGTAATGAAAACACACACACACTAAACTGTGTTCAGCTGTTTTTGTCCACATAGGTGTAGTACCTGGCAGCAAAGCTAAACACCCGTCCGTCTACAGCCACACCTGGCTGGAACCGCAGACAACCACTTGGCAATAAACTCTCTTTCATACAAGCAGACATGAGTGTACATAACAACACACACCCACTCACCACAACACTCTCATTTGTAGCCATGATGAGATGATATCTGGGGCACAAGTCATTGCCATTGTCACAACACAGACATGCTCACAGACAGACAGACAGACAGACAGACAGACAGACAGTGAGGCCGCACAAAACATTTCTGCAAACATGAAGCAGACTTCAGTACACTCCCACCTTCTCAAGGGGAAAGAAACTCCTCTAAAGTAGTGAGCATTATTTTCCCATGGCCTCAAAGCCACACACACACACACACACACACAAACTACTCACATAACAAAAAATAGTCATCAGCTTTGTGGTAAAGACCTTAAAATATTGTCGACACCTATCAAACACATCTCCCTCTCTTTAGTTTCACAAAGCAATATGTTCAGTGATTGCAAATACTTCTTCAATGACTTCTCCGGTGAGGAGACTGCGGGGCAGATTCTTTCCCAATTCCTCACCTCAGGCAAACCTGAAGCCAGGAGTAGATGTCAATAATTTCCCAAGCCTTCATTTTCCACTTCTGTTCTTGTCTTGTCTTGCTGCCTGTTGTTTTGCTGTTCAGGAGTCTTGAGAGGTGATCTCATCTGTGCCATGCTCCTCAGCCCCTGCTCCCAAAACAACAGTGTATTTATCTGACCAAAATAGCCACCTCAGGCTGGAAAAACCCTAGACAAACAGAAATAGTCCAAGAGTTTCCAAGGAAGCTGGTCTGGACTGGAGGTGATGCTTTTGACTGACAGCAGCCACGGGGCAACAGAACAAGACTCTACATTTCCAACACTTAAAGTGATGTTTAAACGCAGATAAAAAAAAGCGCCTATCATTACAACCACTTCTTAGAACCACAACAGCTCTAAAGTGCAGTACAAGAGAGGAAAAACAGAGCAATTTAAGCTCATTTATATGAATTATTATTATATGAATGATTCTTTTATTGCATGCAACTCTTATTATGAGTCCCTTAGAAGCAATGTTATTCAACGTACTAAAGGCTAAACATTAAACAATCCAAACTATGATAGATTTATCTGTATTTATGTAGTATTCATATCTGCAGCTTAAAGCATTGGATTGGAGGTACCTACCGAGAAACAGCTGCTCCATTTTTACCTGCATTTTTGATTTAATGAAAAATAATGAGTCTATTCATGAATTCCATCAAATGTACTTAATAACCAAGAAGTTCTTAAACTGTGGGTCATGGGGCCACTGCAGGTGAGGTGTGGAGGACCAGGGGAAAAACTCTGAGTGTAACTAAACTGAACAACGGAAGTACAAGACTTTGTTGATGTTACATTGCTGACTTTGGAGGGTTTTTCCTTCATTTTCTATGACTGATAAAAATTGCGGGGTGCTGAGTGTGAAGTTTTTCAGTCTGAAGTAGGGTAAGGCAAACAAAAGTCTGCGAACCACTGACCTAGCTCAACTGAACAACTTCCCCCGTATATCTGTAGACCTTTGAAGAAGTTGTTTACAGCAGCATGTTTAGACTGTCTTCTGTTTGAATCCAGGTGAGGCCCCCGCATGTTCTTCCCATGCTTGAGTAGGTTTTTTCCCAGAGCTCTGGTTAATCCCACCATGTTGTAAGAGACACTCGCGAGAGTGTTTCTTAACCTGTGGAGTTTCACTTCCAGATTGACAAAAAAAAACTTTCTAGAAAAGTCACATAGGTAGCAACAGTTAGTAAATTGTTCCAAAATATTAGCCTTTTGTAATAATTTTGAGGCACGTGTAAGACAATTATAATATTTTCCATCATATTCATCAGTTTAGAAAGTTCAGATTACTCTGAAAAATGCAATGGAAAATACTGGTGTATTTTAGGCTATTTTAAACCTCTGAGAGGAAAATTAACAAAACAACAAAAAATGTTCTGGGACTGAAAAGGTTAACAGGAAAAAAGGAGACAAACCTCATGATTTTCACTTCTGTTTTTAACTTGTGCTGTGGTTTTAAACCTGTGTTCACCCCCCGGTATTGCCTTGAAGAAATTGTTTGACCTATCTTCCTGTCGTTATAAGGTTATAAGGCACGAAACCAGCGAAAACTTCAGGAAGTCACTGCATCCAGCCAAGAAATAATGGCATCAATAGAAACCAAGCTGCAACTTCCTTGCTGTAAAATAAAGTCAACATGACGTGGTAAAAACTGCAGTTAATGAAGTTGCTGCTTGAGTCTGTCTTCCAAGTTATGATGCCCAACTTTCCATTAGAAATAAACATGTTTATGGCTATTTTGCATGACAGGTTGGTAGCTGTCCGCTAGGCTTTACCTTAACTAATTCAAGTCACTGAATCAATGTTGATGCCTCCAAAAATTAGTCAAAATTGGTTTGCTGTGTGTTGGTATTTAAACTCACTTTATCCAATACATTTCTGTTCCAGTTTCAGTGAGAGAAATTCTAGTATTTCATATGTGTCACTTAGTAGTAATTAGCAAGTATCTATGTCTATGCAAGGCACCCATGCAGTCTATGGATACACCTTGCAAACCAAGATTTCTAGTTAAGCCTCTATTACACAGGTCTAGAGACTTGTTACCCAACCCCTGGCAACCTCTTGGTCTCTAGAGAAAAATGTGTAATTGGTGTAGCTGAAAACCTCTTTGCTATTTTTTTGTTTGCTAGAGGTTGCCTCGGTCACTAGTGGTTTTAGTTTAGTTCAATTCAATTCATTTTAGCTGTATGTATATAGCACTGAATCCCAACAACACGGATGATCTGAGATCGTCGTGTTGGTGTTGATCAACATTGCAAGTGACCAATCACATTGTTGTGACGTTATTCTTTGGCGCGCCAAGCCATTCGTGCATTTATGAAATTCGAAAGTTGCAAGGACAATATCAATTCTGCTTAGCGTTTATTAAAGGGTTAGGGTCAGGGTCAGGATCCGTTGATCGGCGGACAGAGGCAGTTTCTCGCAGCTTAAGTACAGTTCTTTGTTTTATGGCAGTTTTTCCCGAAGTCGCAAAAGTATGACATCACAACATTCTGATTGGTCACTTGCAATGTTGATCCTGGAACAACACCAACACGACGATATCAGATCGTGCCCAACAACATATTGTAAGGTAAAGACTACAATGATACAGAAAAAACCACAACAAATAGACAATACCCTATGAGCAAGCACTCGGCGACAGTGGGAAGGAAGAACTCCCTTTAAACAGGAAGAACCCTCCAGCAGGAGCAAGCTCCTATTGCCAAGTGCTTGCTCAAAGGGGTTTGTTGTTGGATTGTTGTTGTTTTTTCTTTATTATTGTAGGGTCTTTACTATAAAAAACCTTCCGGTGACTATAAATAAAATTGAAATTGAAGGGAATTAACTTGAAGTGAAATGTTCTCTGCTTCTGGTTTGCATCACACTTTTTAAACCTTTACTACCACTTAGCATATAGCTAAGTGGTAGTGTTTGCAGACAACTGAGTATCTTCCATGCAACTTGCTAGCTACCAGAGCGATCACAAAAAGGTTTTCACCACGCACCGCTTTGTGATGAGTTTCACCTAGCAACAACCAGCAAGCACTTACAACTGTGAAATTACAACCAGTGGGAAATTTTGTGTTTTTCGCTACCGACCGGTGGTCCCTGAACAGGCCTTGGCCAGTAACTTAGCAATTGTCTAAATAATAATAATTGTCTAAAATTATGTCACTTATGGCTCCACAAAACCAATAGCTGGTCACATAGTGGCTGTGGCTTTTAAACATCATAATAGAAACATGACAGCTTGTGAGAGTAACCTAACACGTCAGTTTTACATTTCAGTATTTGTACAAAATAAACTAAAAAGATGTTCATGTAATTGGTGAAGCTTACAGATGTTGGCAAGTCTATTAAAATTACTACGAAAGAGGTAAGCTAGTTTCTTCCCCATATTCTCATTGGTAAGCTAAGCTGTACCCAGTATGACATTTAAAAGTTTTCATTTCAGTTTCAGTTTGACAGTTTAACAATGTATTGTTTTTGTTATTTTTTTGTTACTTTCAGTTTTAGCTGGGAATATTTTTCAAGGGAACTAATATGGGATTCGATGTTATAGGTTATATTACAAACAACAATTTCAGAGGAAAGTTGACTCAATGTTACCTTCAAGTCCTAAGTTCAATAACACCCCCTCGTGTTTACCATGTAAAACATTTAACCCAACTAACAGAAACTAAAACTCAGTAATCTACTCTATAGATTTATTTTTAGTTTAGTTTCTTGTTTTGGTTTTAATTTAAGCTAAACAGAATAGCTATACGTACTTATGATTTGTGCTTTAACTTCAATTATTTACTTGATTCCAAAGCAGGTCTTATTCTCCCACAGAAGCACTTTCAGCATTTCAACTTTCTCTAGACACCTGTGAAACAATTTGGGTTATCTGCCCTGAGCTACAGACTTGAGACACACAGACGAACAAGTAGACACACCACAGCATTCACACAGACAGACAAACATTAAACCACAGTCTGACCCTCCTCTGCTCCACCTGAGCATGCAGCAGGAAAAAAAAAAAAAAGCGAAGAATTAAAAACACATCCTGTTCCCGTAAAGCCGGGAGAAGGAGCAGTGAGTCACTGGAGCAGTTAGAAACTGGCCCTTTTTTTTGTCTTTGAACATCTCCACAAGGCGCTTTCAACCTCCGTGGGTCGTCTCAGACGGATGTTGTTGATTTTGTCGCTCCTTCCATCGTCACGCCTCCTGCCATTTGTCCAGTCTGCACTGAAACAACTCATCTGCTGACTGCGGTTCCTTACAGCTGAAAGTTATCGTTGATCTCATCTACTCAGTTCATCTGGGGGTCATAAAGGTACCGCATATGCTGGGAAGAGCTATTTAACTCTAAAAAAGCTACACATTCATCACAGTTTAATATGTTTTTAATCTTTCAGAAGACCTAAACATCTAACACACACATATACAACCACAAAATTACACACATAAGCACACATGATGTAAACTCCCAGCAAGAAAACCGCACGTTTAATCACAGCTGAGTGTTTGTAAGAGGCTACTGTTTTTTTTCCACCCTTGATGATGCCAGGAAAAAGAGTTTTACAGTAAAGTCATACTACAATCGTGAGAATATACCCTCCCCTTTTCTCTCTTTTCATCTTTTACATCTATTCCCCCAGTTCAGACAGAGACACCCCCCAAAAAACAGACAAAACCCCAAAATAATTCTGGTTTTCCATTTGGTTCACAGGCATCATTCTGAGTCACAGACTGCTGGTCCCGCTACAATCACACACATGCTGACAGCTTAATTGACTCCACTAAGGAAGAGACCATGGTATCTGTTCTCTACCAGCTCTCCTGCTGGTGGGACTGACTCAGACCCTGAAGCTCAGGTGGAGCAGCACTCAGCCGAATCTGTTCGCTCTTAACAGGCGGTCTGATTAATGACCAATCACACGATTGAGACCAGCTGGATGAGGGCTTCTTGCTGTCGTTAAGTCATCATTGTGTCCATGCTGTTCTCCAAATTTTCAGTTCTTGCTATAATGACTTACTATCTCACATACTTGCTATCATTGTGAATTCAAAAGGGAATGAGAAAATGGCAATCACATCAAGTTTATTCTTTCAATAAGACGTAAATCTTTAAATGTTAGACAGCTGTTGTATAACGTTTGTATAGAGGTAGTGGGCTTTTTTCCAGTGTCAATCTAATACACTAGACTTGTTTATGGACTGAGAGCTCACTGGTGATTTTGGACTATTAATATGATTTCTTACTGCTACAGTAAGACGACTATTTATACCTCACTATTCTTATTTTATTCACATCATTTGTGATTCAAAAAAATTTCTACTCATCCTACTCAGTGTTGGGGCAGTTTTAGCTACTTTTTCCTTTACTTTAAGAACACTTTCTCCTGATTCGCTGCCCCCCACGAGCAGAAACTTTTAACACCAAGTGGGTGGAGTTTCTGTGCTCACAGCCCCGGCTTTGTGCCTGAGATGACCGTATTAGGAATATATGCTCTCTATGACATCATGCAGTGACAAGAACTGAAAAAATCTCAAGCTTCAGCTTTTGTCTCATACATCTTGGTTTGATAATCTCATTTCCTGAACCTTTGGTTGTGTTTGATTTGAACACCACTGTGACATTATGATAGATAATGTATTAAATTACTTGAAGAAAACTAAAATCTTTAAAATGATGAACTTTAATGTGAACTGTGTGTGGGAGAAACTTAAACCAGGCAGGCTCTTGAAAGAATATAGATTTGAACAGATTCAGGACTGGATGCACTCAGTCTTGACTCATCCGAGGAGAGTGCTCAGGTCTGGGCAGCTCCACAGGACAAATAAACACACAAACACACCAATATATGGATGCTATTATCCACACATGTGCATACAAACATGTGCACTCTCCTCACTCTCACTAACCCACACTCGCACATAAACCCGTGTTCATTGCCCTGGCTGTGCACCCAGAGGGGCAGCGGTGACTCAGAGCGAGTCATATGCACACACACGCAGCACAAACTCTCACATACACGCAAACAAAATGCCAAACTGCTACAAACTTTATTGGTTGTGGTCCTCTGAGCTCCCGTAGATGCGAGCTGATTATGACGAGTGATGTTATATTTAGTCTGGGAGTTAAATAAGCTGGACTCATATAAGTTGAAACAAAGAGTTTCCTAACCTCACTTCGAACAGAAAGGTGGAAGATCCGATGGCATATGACTATATGATGTGTCATCACATGTGCTCACTTCTGTTTGTGATTATAAATGCAGCAGGAACGAATAAACATCTTTAATATATATGTTCAGAAGCTATAAAAGTGTGAACACAAACATTTAAGTTACTTATCAGTAGTGAAGGATGGATTTGATGGTGGATTAAGGATTAGTCTTTAAAAATAGCTATTGTTGTCATGTCAGAATTAATCCATATTAGGTGGCACAGCCTTAAAAAATGCCAAAAGTGTTATACAAGATCTTGGAGCCGCTCAGATTTCTTATTTACGGGGATAATTATTAGATCAGCAACAATAAAATCCATGTCATGTGGAAAGTGACAGCTGGGCAGCCTTTCACTCAACAGTCAGATATGAAAATAAGATTTATGTTTGCCACCAGATCATCGTCGTTGTTGTATAAATGTAGGTTGTAGATGCCTTGAAGGGACAGAGGAGAAGGGATTCTGGCTGAGCTTTCCATCCTCCCCCCATCCTCATGTCGAACCATTAATCAGAGACAATATGAAGTCATCACTCCCTCATGGGATTTTACTGCCTGTAAAAATAAACCTTACATGGCTCATAAGCAGAGTTGCTAACACTGATCTCACGAACTAACAAGCTTTGGCAGCCTGTGGTGCATTCTTCTCTTTTCCCGGTGAAATATTCTGGTTTTTATAAACTTTTTTTCAACACACATTAGACTTGGATTGATCAGTAGTGTTTCTGCTGAGCCAATAAGATGTTATGACTGAAAAGAACAGTAATCGATCAAGGAGATAAAGAGAGCGTTGGATACGATGAAAGGAAAGGAAAGGAGGAAAGACAGATGAGAAGGAAGAGACCACCAGAGCGAGAAGGAGAAAAGAGAGAAAGACTGAAGCATGAAGAGGAGAAAGAAAAGAAATGGAAAAGGAAAAGATCAGAGGACAGATGGATGTATGTTGTAACAGAATGGGGAGGTGAAAGAGGGCGGTTAGCTGGCATGGTGCGAGCAAATGTATGCGTCACTGAAGCTATTCCAAGATTTACTAATATGCACACACACACACGCAAACACAAACACACACACAGAATAAGCTTTGGCAGTTTCCTTGACAACAGTATAGTATTTTCAGGGATCAGAAGTAGCAGCTCTGTGTGTGTGTGTGTGTGTGTGTGTGTGCGTGTGCGTGTGTGTGTGTGCGTGTGTGTGTGTGTGTGCGTGCGGGCATGCGCTCCATGCACCTTGTTAGTCAAGAGGGATGTGGCCGCAACTGCAAAACAAGGTCATGTATTCTGGTGAATTCGACTGTTTACATCACTAACAGAAGGACTACTTCTCCATCTTAAAGTCATTACAGGTGTAAAAGTTTATCAAACACAAGTCGATAAAATGTAAGAAAAGTGCGATGTATATGTGAAGGGCCTCAGGCAACAGGTTTGAGTTTTTATTTAGCAGCACAGACACCTAATCTTATCAGTGCGTCAAATCTCTTATGTCAGATGACCTAATTTCTTAGAAATTTACTGACATCATTTAAGGCAATAAGAAAACAAAGTAATGACAACATAGCCAGATTGATTCTACAGTATCAGGTGCTCTTGATTAAATGACTGATGGAGGTGATAAGAAAGATTTTCACACTTAAGTGATGCTAATGCATCTATGGCAATCTAATAATCACCCAGAAGAGCCCTGCCCTTATCCCATGTTTTAATGTTTGAATGTGTTTATCAAGATGCCTTTCTAAGAAGATCTTTCTAAAAAAAAAAGAAAGAAAAAAAAGATAGTGGGTGACAGATTTCCAGATAAAATGTAGATTCTAACAGATAATCATACACTCTAATGTGTCAAATATACACAGCGAGCAAATATGTAATAGCCCCCACCTACACTTCACTACAGGAAATTAAGCATTTCCTGCTGCTTTTACACAGGATGTGAGGTTAGTGCCTTGCCGTGTTTCAGTCTCTTATGAATGAGAGCTACTCTCACTGTGTACCACAGTCTCACTCACAGTACTTTTGAAGTACTATAATCAGTGGTAATCATATTTATATGAGATCCTCGTTCCCACATGTTTAATGAATGAAGATCTGTGTCTTTTAAAATGCCACAATGGTATGAGTGTGAGAGATGGTAAATTAAAAACAAGATGCATGCTGAGAGAACCAACTGAGTATTTTCAAAGACAGGAATTAGATTTAGCTCATTACATCAATTTATTTCATAGATTTTTCAAAGGTTTTTTTTCATGCAGGGCTGCAGTTGTTTTCTTGAAATAAGCCCCAAATCCCTCCTTATGTGTAGTTCTTTTAGAGTAGAGTGTAAATGCAATTTAAAACTAAATTATGCACAGTAGGTCACCATGATTTAGTACTTTACTTCATCAAACTGTCTGTGAGAAGCATCGTCCTTCATTTAGGAAAGTAAAAGTCTGTAAAATAACACCCAAGATGGTGAGCTTCATTCGACAAAGAGGTGCTGCACATCTGAAGTGTTCAGCCAGATCATTACTGATTATAATTAGTTAGATTAACAGGTTCTCATTGTGGCTTTGTTCATTAACACTTATCATTGTGGGCAGCTAATTAGCATAGCTGGCTAATTAGCTGTCAGCTAATTAGCATAGCTGGCTAATTAGCTGACCACATACAGAAGCAAACTAATCCTGGCTTTTAATGAACTTATTCACCACATGTTACACTTTTATTACTCACCATTTAAAACGTGTTTTTAAAGCTCAGCCTGTAAAGTGGAGTATACCTACATTATAATCCAACACAACACTGGTATATGAACACTGGTAGCTAGCTACACATTTCTACATTTTAACTCTTTTCTTTTAAAACAGTGTTTTAGGAAAAACTGGGGTAAATCCCAGCTTCTTTATTTTCATTTCATCTCATGTAGTATGAACTGATTACTACTTTGTTTTCTTTTAATTCTGGGGCAATCAGATTTAGCATCAGTGTCTCAGGTTTGGGCTACGGGCATGTCAATGGTAATCCATCCGCTTGGCTGCAGACTTAGCTTTTTGTCATGCAGATAGTTTATAAAATAAGATTACGTTATTGTCTACAATAGAGAAGAAAATCTTCTTGGATTAGGCAACTGCTGCACAGCAAACCAGACAATATCAAAACCCTTAAAAAGGCACACTTAGGGAAGAACTTAGCAAGTAACAAATTCAATCGTCAACTTGAGATTTCATTTTCAGTCAAGGTACAAAGTCAGTGCAGTAAAACAGTTTTTTTTTTTTTCAAATAAAAAGCATATGTTCAACAACCTTTCTACAAACTTAAAGGCTTGCTTTATCCACACTATAATGATCTCTGTGCCATGCTGGGGCAGAAGGCGAGGCGTCAGTTAGTCGAGCGTCTGCATGTGCACACTTGCAATCCTGTTTAGTTTTATAAAGTTAAGTAACAACATGACAAGAAGACTTAATCTCATCATTATTGTGGATGCACCTGTGCTGTAAACAAGGGTCAAGTGTTGCCCTGGGCAGAATTTTAAGTACTATGCTTGTGCCAAGAATGTCTGCATTTAAAAAAACACCCAAAGGGCACACACCATGCTCAGCAAAGCACGCATAATGTATGCATGCGCACAAGAAGACACAGGAAGACAAACAGGTAGAAGTATGGATAGATAAGAAGAGAAGACAGACAGCAAGAAACAAAGGGAAACAGTTTTCCCAAGAAAAATCTCTAAGACAGTTTTTTCACGCATTGCCTAATGGTTACTATCATACCCATCTGATTGATAACACCCTCCACCTCATTTCTGGGCATCAGGCTCCACCAGTAATACCAGACAGCTGGGAGGCAGAAAAAGCAAAAGTGCAGTTTAACCGTTTCACTGCCAGACAGAATTGAGCTGGCTGTGGTTATCTGACTAAAAGCTTTCTCTCTCAGTCTCTCTATATTAGTAGTTTCATTCTAGTGAGTATTGATGAAAGTGTCCCTAGCCCTCTCCCAGTCACGCCCGTCTCTACTGCTACCTGACACCCAGCTGAACGCTATGAGGACGCATTTTTAAGCCTTGCGCCTCATCGCTAACGGCTGGGTGTTTGCTCTATAATTTGCACCTTTCTGAAATGAATCCAAATGTTTTGATAAACTCAAGAGTTCTCGAGGCAAGCGCATTTCCTTCACGTCTTGAGAGATGCTGATAAAGTGTTCACCACTTATGTATTTCAGTGCTAGTGCAGGAGGGTGTTTTTTTATGACTACAAATGACTCTGCATTTCCCCCTTGCTCTATTTCTGTTTCCCTTTGCTCTCATGGGAGTCTAAGGGGGTAAATATGAGGGGCTGAAACTATGTAATGAAAAACAGATGAGGATAGAGAGTAGACAAATGAGTTTTGCTTGCATTTACAAATAAATGTGAATAAGGAATAAGCAAATTGGTACATTAACTGGCATGTACATTGCACTTTCCTTGAAGCACTCTAACTCTTCAAACCACATTCAAACAGTCATACAGCTCGTATTTTACATGTACACCACATTAACTGTCACATTCACACTCATACACTGATCGATGCATCAGGTGCAGTCTGAAGTTCAGTACCTTGCTCAAGTGCACTTGGACTCCTTTTTTCTTTTAATTTGTGGAGCAAACTGTGCTAACCAATTAATTCAATGTCGTGCTATCTGAATAAGAAGGCTTGATTTCACAAAATCTTTGCTGTACTGAACATTTTTGCCCGTGCACTGGCCAATGGAATCAGGAAATTATGCTATCAACACTGCTCGGTTTTGCAATAGTTGTGCAAACTGGAATTATAACACCAAACAGAGTCGTGGTTAATGATGAAGAGGTTTATGAAATCAAAGTTAATGCAGGCTTTCGGTAAGTTCTGCCTTACTTCTGTTTTAACCCTTAAGAGCCCAGACCTATTTCTACTTTCATGAAAATTACGGGGGTCTTATATCAAATGAATCATATATAACCAAGTCTCTAAGTGTAAAGAGGCAGTGACACCAGTGTCACTGTGGGTCCTTAAGGGTTAAAGTGAGTCTCTGGAACTTTGGCAAACAACCACAGTATGTGGTCAGAACTGACATTTCTGAGGAATTCTGAGCTGTTAGAAAAGAGCAGATCAGCAACACGGTGAACTTACTCAGTAACAGCAGTCAACGACAGAATCCCACTCACGGTTCACCATAAACTACTTGTCATAACAGAAAAAGTGGGTCTGTGAGGGTGATTTACTTGAAAAAAGAAAGATATGGTGGAGTTTTTAAAAAATTTTATTTCTAGGATGAGCATGCTAATTAGCGCTAACTTGCTCATTCATAATATGCAGAAGATTGTTTAAAAAGTAATCCAACCGCAGAAAGCTAACCACAGTGGAATCCACAAAAACTGAAAACAAGTAAAACCAAAACACTTCACACCTATGTAGTTGCACATGTATTTTTTGAGGTGACGCAGCTGAAAGAGTTTTACAATCCCATGGCCTTGAAAACCAAGTTTAAATTCCAAGTGTAAAGTTACATGCAAATGCAGATTCAATCTACATTTGCTCAGTTTAACAAATCTGCTGCACAGGGATAAAAAGTTTTCATTCACATTAACACTTGTTTCCAATTGTAGACCACTTCTGCACAATCAATGAAACTACTTTTTCTCTTGACTCTCTTTATCTTGACTCTATAAATGACAAAAGTTTCCTTATGTCTGTTTTGCAGCACTTGTTTCAAAACTGTAGTGCTTCAGAATCAGTGCAATGAGTTGGCAACTATTAACTGAAAAAAGACAACACGATCACCTTTGCTTGTCCCACTGATGGTATATTAACAGTTACTTTAAAAAACAGACTCTTTGTTATTTGGAAAATGTTTTAACTTTTCCCCCATAAGACAGCATGTGACCTTCTGTGTACCCTTAATGACGAATTTTGACACCACAGTATATACATCAATAAAGACGTGGTTTGACAACCATTAGAATAGGTTCTGGGTTTTTCCAAGGGTAGCCCTAGTACGCTGTATAGGCAGAGATCACCCTTACTAACTTCTGATGCACACCCAGCCGCTTTGTTCTGAAAGCAGGCCTGAAATATGACAGAAACTTCTCATTTCAGAAAAGAGAAACAAGGCATTCAAGGGGGAAAGAGTTAGCGTCACGTTATCAATAGCAGCCTACCCTGGAGAGCCGTCCGCTCTGTCATATTGCAAAACCTGGTCAGAAATGGTTCAACAAGCCTAAGGAAGCTTCCACCTCCTCTGAAACCCAAAAGAGCTTCTGCGGGATGTGCTGAAACAAACTCGATTCACGTGGGTCTGCAACCCACAGAACCCAAAGGATCAGCTGCAGACGTCATACGCAAACGCCCACAGTGGACTCATACCCATGCCCCAAAAGGGTTGGGGTCGTTTAAGTGGAACAGGGGCAATCCAGGGAAGATTAGGCAGGTGGTTTTAATGTTGTGGCTGGTCAGTGTTCCTTGTGGCTAGGCAGAATTTTACAGCGGTACAAATATGTCTTAGATTTGGTTAAATACTGGGCGCTAAAATGGCTTTCTGATATGTGTCACATGATAATTAGCATATCTTTCCCTGCACACTGTGTGGCGGATCAAGGCAGCCACCTATACACCTTTACATATGTATTACACTACAAGATCTGTAGGCTGCAATATGATGGTGAGTAATTTATCAGGAAATTCTTTTTACATCAGAGAGCTGTCAGATAACAGGCATCCCAGTACAAAAGGCTGACAGAATTATCTCACACACACACAGATTCACACTCACACACACACAAACGTCAGTAAAAAGACTTGAAAACAGCAGATCCAGTAAATGACGGAGCCGGCTGCTCATTTAAGGACTGAAATGCCTCTTTTCACAGTTTGATTCGTTTATAGGTTGGCCCAAATTATTGCGGAAGCCAGTTATAGCGCTCCGTGAAGGCATTCAGTGCATGTAGATATAAAAAGCAATCCCCTTTGACCGCCTTTGTACTCTCTCACTTGGCTTTCTTAGTATGAGAACAACTATCCTTTGACAGGAAAGTTCCTGTTGGCGTGTGTGAGCGTGTGTGCATGTGTGTGTGAGTGCGCGCACATATATGCGACTGTGTGTGAAAACCCAAGCTGGTGAACCACTTCTGGTAAGTTAAATAGAAGTGGGCTTCACTTGCTGGTGTCATCGCTACATTGCTGTGAAACAGACAGTAAATAATGAGGTTGAGTGAAACGCTTCTTACTCCTGAATTCAGATGAAAGTTTGAGGGGCTTGAATGACTAATTAGGAGATTAACTTAGCATGTATTATGACTGTAACCCCTCTCAATGTAAGAAATTAGAATACGAAAATAATATTATCTTAGTTTTGTGTTAAGTATTTGATATTGTTGGTTGGTACGCTGTAATGAAATTGCTTTAGAAATCGAAACAGTAACTTCGAAGTTGCACATGCTTATTTAAAAGTTTAACAACATCGATAATCTGATTTTGTTTAGGTTTTAAAGTACAACCGAGTCTCTCAGAAGGAGTCATCTAGAACAGAGTGGCCATCAGGATTCAGCACTGTTATCAAAATGTACATGGCTGCATTGAGTACAGCATGATGAACTTGCTGTTCTGATGAATGAATCAATGGGTGGGGAAGCACCGTTGAACCACTGAACCCACTGAACGTAAATTAGCAAGTCGTCTAGATTCCCTCTCTCTGTATATATAGCTCCCGTTTGCTGGTGCACAACACTCAGACTTTGATGATAATGGCAACAGCTATATTATTATACCATGGCATCTGTTTCTACGCACGTCTCTTTCTTTTCCAGGAAGCAATGGAGTTCAGAAGTGCTGAGTTCAATGATCATCAGTGACAGTGAGTGCATCAAAAATGCGCTTTTGGCGCCTACACAGTTTCACCAAGACTCGCAACATTGATCTCTAGTAAACACGCAATTAGATAGACCTGTCCTCCCCCTTTGTGTGTCTCTGTAAACATTTCTCATAATGAAGGTGCTCTCGGTTGCATGGCAGTCTGAGGTCTAAGTCATCATCGGTGATGACCCCAAGCCTTTACTCTAACCCTAACTCTCACCACTACTCAGGATATTTCATTTTTGTTTTTATTAAATTGTTCTCTCACATTTTAGAAATCAGGGAACAATGAAAATTAGACACAAATCAAAATCTTTTAAAATTGCATTTATGTAAATACAACACATGAACAGATTTCCAAGATATCCTGGAAATCTGTTTCCTGGTTATGCTGTTTGGGTTTCAAACTTTTTTCTATATCAGTAACATAATCTAACATTAGCAACACTAACTCTGCCCTGAAACATAAACATAGCTACCATTTCTCATTTAAATTACCTGCTGGGAAATTGTGTAGGCTGAAGTGAGGCTCTCACCTCAAACCAATACCACAGCTTCTCATTTGACATCCCGAGAGTAAATAACCAAGTCATTTACCCGCTACTGTGATTAATGTTATGATCAACTATCATGTGAATGAGTTCTCTTTCTCACAGGTCAACATATATTTTAGCTCTTTCTTAATTTCACAGGAGCAAATCGCTCCTGTGAAATCGCATGCGCACAAATCCATAAGGCACAGATAAATCCATGCCCACAGATGAAGCCTTAACATGATGAAAATAAATCACAGCCCTGCTCCTGCTCTCAATAATAATGTTAATTACAGTAATCTAAAATCCAAGATAGACATGCAACATACTGTGTCACAAGTACATGAAGTAAGTTACTCACTACAAAGGAAAGCTATGTAAGAGCTTATTGATGGAAAGACATACCGTCTGCATTGAAACATTTTTGGAAATGGTTGATTTTCTGCCAGAAGCTGTGACTGTATTCCCAGATATGCAACAGAGCTTTTAAATGGGAAACACAGATATGTAGCTTTCCTTAGTCTTCTGGTCATCTTGGAGGTTTGTGTCTGCAGAGAGACAAATTATTCCTCTCCCAAATTATTATAATTATTATTATATTATATTATAATAGAGCTATTGCATGAATTGTCAGCCAGGCAGTTCAGATGCTTGTAGTGATGGGCTGTTTTTGCACAGAGTCACTTCCTTTTTTGAGTTTTAGGTGGGCTCCCTTGCAATTAAAATAAAACACTCTCTCAGCAAAGAAGTTTACATCACCCAGATCCTGTTGGATAAAAAACAATCAATAGTAAGCCTACCTTAGCATAAAGACTGAAAACAGGAGGGAAAACCGCCATGTTACTACACTGAGTTGCAGTAAGACATCAAATCATATATATATATATATATAAAGACTACTGCGTTATGACTTTGTTTATGACTTTTGAAAGTCATTTGTGACTTTTAAAGGTCAATAAAGTCCATAAAGCACCTGGAGTTTCTCATTGAATCATTAATATTTGTTCTCAAATGTGTTTTGGGCTTGTGCGTCCTTTTGCTTGATTCCTGACCTGAACCCTTCCTTCAAAGCTTGCTGTTGCCACACTGGCACCACAGCTGACCCATTACTGCAACTTACTGGGGAAATGAAAATGTGGTGTACCCAAATCCTCCACACCCTGGCCCCCTGCCAGCTCACATTCACTTCTCCAAATTTCACACAAAGAGGAACTCTCGGTTGGTGTCAGACAGGAATCAAACATCCGCAATACACAGCATCTCTTCTCCCTGATCCAGCAGTTTAAAGAAAGCCTGAATCCCACTATAATCTCAGTTCAGATTTTATCTGACGATTGTATTGCCTTGTATTCACAATGACATGGGCGTATGTACTAAAGGTTAAGCCACTTTTTATGTCACAACAGTCTGAGTCTTTTAGTCATTTACAGTATGTCAGCCCTCCCTCATAGTTTCACAGCAAAAGGTTTGACGTGTCTTGTTTGGATGAGTTTGCGGAAAATGGAGTGTTTGACTTTTTTCTCACCTTTTTCATTTTAGCACTATTTTTAAGAAATCATTAATACAAGTCACAGACCATTTTGAGACAGTTTGTGTGTTTTGTGTTAATTATTGCCATGTTTACTGCAGGAACAGGAACAGGGGTTATAAAGTCTGAGTTTTGTAATTAATCAAAAAGTCACAATTTTCCTTTAATGTTTGAGTCAATAACAGGGGAAATTTGCAGCTTTGCAAACAGAACCATGTTTGCAAAGCTGCTGAAGGACTGAAAATGATTAGATAAATTAGACATTTGTGATCATTATAGGATGTGTTTTATTGATTTTTTGACTAATTTCTCCCAAATTCCCAAAATCGGGCGATCGTGGCTCAAGAGTTGTGTGTTCGTCTTGTAATCGGAAGGTTGCCGGTTCGAGCCCCGGCTCGGACAGTCTCGGTCGTTGTGTCCATGGGCAAGACACTTCACCTACCGCCTACTGGTGTTGGCCAGAGGGGCCGATGGCGTGATATGGCAGCCTCGCTTCTGTCAGTCTGCCCCAGGGCAGCTGTGGCTACAACTGTAGCTGCCTCCACTAGTGTGTGAATGTGAGAGTGAATGAATAGTGGTATTGTAAAGCGCTTTGAGGGGTCCTGAAAAGTGCTATATAAATGCAATCCATTATTATTATTAAATTCCAGTTTAAAGCTGATATTTGTAGTTTTGAATAAAATTTCTTTTAAACTGTTGAAGGAATTTTCATGTTAAAAAAAAGAAGAAAAAGAGCTGTTTGTGTTTCCTTTCACACTTGTGGCACAAAACAAGAAATGGACTTTATATTATGAAACTAGAGCGTTAAAACATTTTGATAACTGATCCACTGATTGTGCCAGACATTCGTCCTCTCACTACACCTCAATCAGAAAATCTCTAGAAAACTTCAAAGCTGCAGTCCGAAAACGACTTTTGGTTTATCTCTCTATTTGTGACAAAACTCCTGAACTTTGTGTTAGAGCTAATTAGAGAACATTAGCATGGGATCCTCAGCCCTTCCCATGAGGGTGGCACGGATGCCCCTCCGGTGGTCCTCCTTGGGCTCTCACACTCTGGGTCCTCTGGATGTCTGGGGCCTCCTCCATGCCTGCTTCATGCCCTGGGGGACAGGGCTATGGCTCTCTACATCCTCTTGCAGACCATTACATGGGGAAACTATTTGAATACAAGCGCGCTGATCCACACAGGTGTGCACATGGGTGTTCACTGTTCGTAGACTTAAATCACACCTTTCTTGGCTGCTACTTCAAAGCACATTGTGCGCTGTCTGTCCTGCGTGCTGCACAACAACATTCAATATTTAGTATTTACTGCTGTTTACACTTAGCTAGATTAATGCGATGGTGTTGTGTTTAGTATGTTGCTTTGTTTTTTTTTTGCTTGTTTTCTATTCTTTTTCTCTCAACAGGTGATCCAGGAGTTTTTTTTCCCTTTCTCACTGTCCCTCTCCCCTTCTGTTTTTCTTTTCCTTCCTCTTTCTTTCTCCCTTTCCTATCCCTCACTCATGTCTGTCCCGTCTGTAACAACTGAAAATAAAATAAAATAAAAAATAAAAACAAAGGTCGATCAAATGGACCAATACGGCAATGCCATGATGATCCATTTGGCAAAATAAATCCATTGGGTATCCTTGTTGGTCTTCAGACAACAATTCTGACGGCTAAAGAACCAAATGGGACAGGCCAAAAAAAAAAAGAAAAAGAAAACATTAGCATGTTCCCACTAAAAGTTAGATTGTGAACATTAACGAGTTAACACGTAACACTGTCATTGTTCATGTTGTTATGTAGCATTTAGGACACACTCCGCATAGCGCCTCAAGAAGCTGCCAGCAAGGCAATATACTCGAGTTCTGGTGTTAGGTAACAGATCAGTAAGCAATCATTAATAATGGATTGACATTGATATTGCAGTCTCCAACTGCTTTGATTGAAAAGTGGCGCGTCAAACGATTCTGAAGCTCGTGGTTAACGTCACTGCACTCACAGTTCTCCTCTTACTGATGATAATTATGATATTTTCATCTTTTTGAAACAAAAAAGCAACAAGGAGCCAGCTCAATTAATAACCAAATGAGCATGTAAAATCAGATTAGATCTAATTGCCCCACTTCCTGCTGTTTGCCTTTTTTCTTTGAGACTGGCAGAGTGACATGGAGTTAAAGCATCCGTGTAGATGGAAAGGAAGTGGGAAAGACAGCTCCATATGTGTTACGTCAGCCTGCGGGGACAGCTGGGTCTGACTGTCTTTTCCTGCCATGCTCATTTGGCCCCAGCAGTCATCATGCCTTGTGCTAAAGGTCTCTCGTTGCTACAAGGCTACTTGGCACTATCTGGGAGCTAAAGATGAAAAATATGCTGATTAAACATGCATTCATTAAAGCGATTACATGCACAGGGCGGCTCAATTTCCCACAGGCAGCCAAATAATAATGATGGGGAGGAAGAAGGAAAGTAAAGGGCTGTTGGTGTATGGAGGGGTTTAGTGCGGGGGGAAGGGTAGGGGGGTGGAAGAGAAATTGATTTAAAATGCGTTGATTTAAAATGACCCTCACAGTCTTTAAGGACTGACTAACAGTCCTTTGACTTATTATGCTGCGCGGGGCAGTGAGCTGTCCACTCCTTAAGGGGACAGCCAGCTTTTTTGCCCTGACGAACACCCCCACCTTACTCACCACACCTACAGGCCCCTTCCAGGTCATTGAGCTTCCAGCATGGAGGACCTTGCCAAAAACACAGGAGAGATGTTAGTTCTGGTTCATTTACTTAAGCCGGGAAGTGTTTTAGTGCCTGAATAAGCTGTGTAGGAGAGAAGGACAGGAGGGAGTTAAAGTTGAGATCAAGGCCAAATGAACATCAGCAGCTTACAGGCATTTTTTCCACTTTTGTCCTTTTTAAAGTTTTGTTTAAAGTCAAACAGACGCATAAAAGAAAATGGTTGGAAAAGACGCAATCAAACAGCATTTTCCTTCTGGCGAGAGAACATTTACACAAAAGAAAGGAATTCAAGCTATCACTTCTCCTGTTAATTCTTCCAAACGACCTGCATTTTGCAAATCAGACTCTCTAATTTCCTGTAAACTCATATTGGCTCTAATGCTTCAATTATTGCACTTCATCTCATACTGTGGTTAAACGTCAGCAGTGCAGGCAATATCCAGATCGCTCAATTCTCAGTAAAAAAAAAAATGTTTTGAAAGTCTGACTCAGAATTAAACTAATACAGGTGTCTCACTGACATTAATAGACTTTCTTCTAAATGACACACTTTGCAGCTGTGACAAATTTAATTACTTTCTCTTATGTGCTGTTAAGGACTCCTACCTCACTTCAGTGTCTCTGCTGGGTTCAGTCAGTGATGTGCTAATAGCCACTGACAAACCAAACAATCAGAAAAACCAGAAACTATCTTTATACAGTTTAGCCACAGCTTCTGTTGACGCTGATGTGGTTTATATCACCTATATGCTTCTGGGATGCTTTCATCCTTTACTCTTCTTATTTTTTGTGGCTGCTGCTTTTGTTCTTTGCTGTCCTATCTGTCAACCTGAATCACATCAGTGTTCAAAGAAAGTGACAGAATTGCATGTATGAGGTGTTTGCTCAGTAATTCTGTGAATTTCTGTCTATTGCCGTACATAATCATGTGCACGGGAGCAAGAAATGGTTCAGAACAGAACAACGATGCCAATTAGGGATGCCAAATAAAAAGCTTTATATGCTGTAAATATCCCAGCCAGAGAAAGCATTTTCATTTCCTTGATTAGATCAGGTATGAGATTCTCAGTCTCCTAATCTGCCAAAAAAACCCTCCATGACACAATAATATACATTAGAATATATCATATACAAAAATATTACCAGAAATAATCGCACTATTTACCATCTTATCTGAGGCAAACAGCTGTCAGTATCAAGCCATGAGTGAGAAGAGGTCACAATTTTGTGCTATCTCAAAGCAGTGACTATCGTGACTTTTAGTAAGTGGATGAGATCACTCTGAAAGTGGAACTGACCACTGACTGATACCTTGCCCTGTTTCCCTGAACTACTTCTGTTTCTCTGTTTCCCTGGTGTTGTCCGCACTGACAGGCTGACCGCTGCATGACAGCTGACCAAACTTCAACTTAGACTCACATCATTTTTTAAAAAAGGCAGGTGTAAAGTATTGAGGATAATAAAGCAGTAAAAGTAACAGCAACACCTAGAATGTGGTAAGAGGCACAGCTGAATCAAGGTAACTTAGAGCTGTTTTCAAGTAACTACTGCAATTTTCAACCGAGCCTGTCGCTGATGTGGACGCCGCATTCAGTGAATGCAATCTCATGAAATTTGTGTGGCCACTAATCAGTACCAGGCATCCTTCAATCAGGAGGTGTGTGTTTTGGGTCCATTTAAAAAACAGAATCGGTAGCATTTTTGGATGGCTACAAACTTGGATCTCGAAATGAAACATTAAAATGGATATATTGTTTATTTTCCTTAATTTCTGCAGCAGTTTTAGGTCTTAAAACAACCTCAGTAATATCAGTGTCTCTGTAGTCTGTAATTTGGCTTCGATCAAGTGGAAATAAAAATGCAAGTGTACTCTGGAGTTTTTCCAGTCTTCCACTGGCCTCGTAATGGGGACTGGGAGGTTTATTGTATTTATTGTATCCAAATTCCCCAAAGAGTCTCTCAGCCATGGAGATCAAGGTTGTTCATTTTATTGCTATGGAGATATTTCAGACTGAATTTGAGTATGTTCGTTTTTCTTCTTGGAGGGTTTAAGGTTCACTAAACCAATTTTCCACATGAAGATCAGTTTTTTTTTCACCAGTATCTTCATGCATTGCTGTATTTGTGTATTTTGAGGAGCTCACAAAAGTCTGACAAATAACCCTGACAAATAACTGTGATAACATCAGGTTATCTACAAGAGACTTAAAATAATAATCAGGTATTTTCAAACATGGTGTGTGTGGCTTGAATTGCAGAGGCAAAGAGAGATGTAGAAAATGTAGGATTCAGAAGTAGAGTTGTTCAGATTTATGGAGTTCTATGAATTTCATTTCCAATAATTCCATTCTTGGAAATAAAAGTCAAAATATCTCACCTTGTGTTTTCTGTGCTTTCTACAGGGAGTTTTCTTATTTAATCTGCCTTTTGTGGTCAAATTACAGCACTAAAATGCTGAAGTAATTCTTTGAAGCCACAAACGCAGACAAAATTGCTCAAATTGCCATCCAAAAGACCTGCAATTACCCAGCTATCAGCCACATTTTCCTTACTCACATGGCGCAGCTTGGCAGAAGTCTCTAATATTATACAAGATACCGAAAAAAAAGTTTTAAACGATTAAAGAATGCAGCTGGACTTCTTCTGGTTCCGCCATAACAGAAACACATGTACACCCATGGTCAAAACAGAATGTGACCTAAGGACAAGTGTAAGCAGAAGACAGGAAAAATTGAAGAAAAAATATGGATGTGCGTGTGCGCATGGCCTTCTGGGTCGTGATTCAGAAGTCATTACCATACGGGGGAGACAAAGACGTCTTTCTATCAAACAGGTGTTGGGGGCACGTGACGTGTCTTTAGACTGAAATACCTGAGAGGTTGTGTCATGTTTTTATGTTGCCATAGGAACACAGTAGGTTCAGAAGGCTACACTTACACTGTTAATTAAACATAAATAACATATGAGCAAGTAAACAGGGTAAATTCAAAGTACCGAGCACTGAATTCAAGTTGGCTGACTATTAACTCCCTCAATCTTATGAGTGTAAGCCTTAAAGGTTGTTTATTACATTTTTTTTGTTTGTTTTTTTAAATGCACTAATAGTTTGCTCTGATTCACCGAACATGTCCTCCCTTGCCAGACACCCGTTAGGCTTCGTGCGTTTTTGAAGACATCTCGCCCAAGAGTTACCCATCCTCTCCCTGCCTGCGGGGTAAAGCGGGGCAGCGACGAACCTCCTCCCCCTTCTCCTCCCACATCCCGTAGAGATGGAGCTGGAAGTGCGCCAGGATGGGATTGGCTTCCTGCTCCTGTCATTGAGGAACCGGTGCGCCAGGATAGCCAAATATGGACTGGCTGATATCAGTTTGTAGCACATGACTCAGCACCAGATTATATATCTTCACTGGTGGGATTACTGTTAAGGATGAAAGGCAAAGTGGCAGCGGTTTAGGTGTCCGAACAGAGCTGGAAAGCGCTCGTTGCCGTTTGTGGTTGGCTTTGAGTCGCTTTTGGGCTGTTGGTAACATTTCAAGTGACTTGTTAAAAATGACTATGGGTGTGAATGCTTGAGGGAGCCTATTTTATGTGTTTATGCTTACCTGGACTCAGTTTCCCCCGCGCCGAATACGTCTTGTCGTGTTTACAGTCCATTTTTCCTGGAAGCTGCGTCAAGTCAAGATCAGACGGAGACAATACAGAAACAGCCAATCAGAGCGTCTTCTGGAGGGCTTATATAAATACCGCAGAGCGCGTCAGCCGCCTGTCATTAACAAGGAAACACAAGTGGAGCGCACACTTGTAGAAGAACAGACTCTCCTTCTCACGAGTGGAATGAAAACATCTGAGTTAGTCACTGGACTCCGCTTTGATTCCAACTAAAGGTACAAATCGACGACTTGGTACAGTACAGTTCCACTATTTGGAAGTTTTGCTCTGTTTTGATAGCTTTGGTCTTCAGTATAGTAATACAGCGGGACTTTTGTGCTGGAGATTGACTCATTTTGGGACACTGAAGCCTCGGTGTCCGAGCAACATCTTTTGCAGCGCACTCTTGTATTTGACTGTCTGATTTGAAATATGTCCACAATAATGGAACAGCCTTTTTATGACGACTCGTTTCTCTCTGCTTATGGCCATCCAGGCGCAGCCCTGCAGGACTACAAGCTGCTTAAGCAGAATATGAACTTGAACTTCTCCGATACATATCGGAACTCAAACTTCAAGTCACAGCACCTGCGTGCCGACAGTGATTTCTATCCAGCGGGGACGGCAGAAGTGGGCTCTCTGAAGCTCGCCTCTCCTGAATTAGAGCGACTGATCGTCCAGAGCAGCAACGGGGTCATCACTACGCCGACACCTGCTCAGTACCTGTACAACCGCGGGATCACGGAGGAGCAGGAGGGCTTTGCCGAAGGTTTTGTTAAAGCGTTGGACGACCTACACAAGATGAACCAGATGGCTCCTCCAAACGTGTCCATCGGCACAGGCGGGGTTGCCTGCTCGGCTCCAGCCTCGGTGTTCGGCTCATCCATGCAACCGGAGCCGCTTGAGTATACAACCCTGAGCAGCTGCACCACGAACCCCAGCCTGACCTCTGCTGCCAGCTATCCCTCCACCACCATCAGCTACCTGCCTCATCACCAGTACCACCAGCATCCCCAAGCCGTTGCGCACGGATCACACCACTTCCAGCACTCACTGGCCGGGGCCGGCATCCACCCTCAGCGGTACGGAGGGATGAAAGAGGAGCCCCAGACAGTCCCCGACATGCAGAGCAGCGACAACAGCTCTCCGCCCATGTCCCCTGTCGATATGGAGAATCAGGAGCGGATAAAAGCGGAGCGCAAGCGGCTGAGGAACCGGCTCGCAGCCTCAAAGTGTCGGAGGCGCAAATTGGAGCGCATCGCCCGTCTCGAAGACAAGGTTAAAGTGTTGAAAAATGACAACGCTGGACTGTCAAGCACGGCTTCTCTACTGCGGGAACAGGTGGCCCAACTAAAACAGAAAGTCATGACGCATGTGAGCAGTGGCTGCCAGCTCATGCTAGCACCCAAAGTAAAGTCTTATTGAAGAAATAATGCACTTATTAAAACACTGGACAGTACCTGGACTGACAACCCAACCTGGTCTTTATACGTTTTTAGTATGAAAACTGGATTATTGTGATTTCTGCCATCTAAAGAAACATCACCCATACACAGAAATAATACAAGACTAAAACACTTAGGGCATTTTTGAATAAGTTTTTGAAAGTGTCGTCTTGGCGTTTCCTGTTTACATTTTCTTTAATTGCTATTTGTGATGCTTTTTATGTAAGTTATTTGTGTTAGAGTTACCCTCATGGACCATTCTTGTTGTTTTTTTGTTGTTTTTTTTACCTGTATAGTAAATATTTAAGTAAATGACATTATGAAACTAAGAAATGTGTTGCTTTGTTTTTGAGGTCGTGTATTTTTTTTTAAGTGCTACTTCAAAAATTATTGTATTTCTCGTGAACATTAAACCACGCCGCTGTCTCTGATCAGCAGTGAAGTTTACAACACCAGAAGTTGGTTGACGTTGGAGACGTCCCAGCGTAGGATTTTTCCTTACTGACGCACAAGCGTCAGTCCATATATGGTGCATGTTGCTGTCAAACGTCACATCACGATAGGTTTCCGGGAACTCCCTCCCACATTGCCCGTCAGAAGGGCTGCGCGCTCCCCTTTACACCACAGTGTGTGTGTAATTGAAAAGGTTTGTCAATGAGTGGTTTATTCGCGTTAAGGGAGTTTCCCCATTCTGCTTTCATTTTCCCAAAACAAGCCGTGAGAACACTAGGTGAGGAAAAATGGTTAAAAAAAAAAGTTCCAGATAAACATGTTAGACTGATTACTGAGAGCTAGTTTGAGTTACAAGAATCGGCTCGCGTAAAACTGAGAAAATGTTCCAGTAAGCCGAGAACATTTGGTACAACAAGCGGGATTGTGTACTGGAGCGTTGTTCTCTGAATTAGTAAATAAGACAAACGTTATCAGGAAATCGGAAATATTAAAACTGTGAGATGTCAAAAAATTTTAGTGGAACTGAAATAGAGGTTGTGGTTAGGACTGTCATTATCATATAATCATATCCAGTAATCTTTCCCAATGCGCTTCAGTACCATTTGGCAATAACAGGCTGTTGTGCTGAGTCAAACACAGCAACTCCAATATTAACCAACTCTTGGCAGCTTCGTGACGCACTCAGATCTTCTGCCAGGTACAGGAGCCAAGAATGATACACCACAATAAAAAACACAAATAAAAGGTTTATTCCAAGAACGTTAAGTTCTCAGTCACCAAGAAAAAGAGCCAAGAGTAGCTTTAGAAGAGTTCTGCCGCCACCTAGTGGTTGCAAGTGGACAGGCATTCACATTTTGATTTAAAACAAAACCCAAAATAAGCCACACACACTTGATAACTTTCCTCCATGTTTTAATAAAGATGGTAGCAAATTATTATCAACAGCCAGGAAACAAATTTCAGTGCTTTCTTTGAAAAAGGAACAACAAAACTATACTTTCAGTGATCAAGACGATGAGGTTACCCAAAAGTTTGTACACTGGACATGAAAAAAAAACAAACATTTCCTCCCTCCTACAAGAAGCTGAGGTGTGTTTTAACAGGTTAGTCTGGACGTGATGATACTGCTTTATAGGCATCCCTCTCATCTGAGGTCAAGTGCTATGTTGAGGAAAACAGCTGGGTAGGAGACGTTCACATTTACTGCTTGGAGAAGAATGCTTTGCTCTTCTCGACGTCGGGGACGATCGTGTCGCTCCCGGGTTTCCAGCCAGCAGGACACACTGCGTGAAGTGGCAGGAGGGACAAAGTTTACTTTAAGCTGACATTTATACACACCGAACTTGGTATAATCTAAAGGACAAAGTACATATGTGACTGGTTGGGAAACACAGGAAGGACTAAACCGCCAAATCTAGCCACAGCTACACAGTCAATTTTACCAATCAACCATTTCCATTTTAAGTGTGTGACGTGCAGTTTAGAGCATCTGAAGTTATAGAAAATCAATGACATGTATTTGGGTTATTTTTATGACAAATGCATGATTAATAAGTTATACCACTAAACCTGAGCACCAGTGTATGCTGAGTAAACACGGATGAACTGAGGGAAGGTACAGCAGTTTACTCACCCTCTCCATATTTGTCTGTGTGCTTGAAGGCTTGAACCAGGCGCAGAGTCTCGTCCACAGAACGACCCACAGGCAAGTCGTTAATGGTGATCTGCCTCAAGACGCCCTTGTCGTCAATCACAAAGAGACCCCTGAAATTCACAAGATGATGTTGCAGTTTTTACAAATACTTTAAACTATCAATAGACCAAGCTGCTTTTTAACAATAACCAGTGGGTTTTTATTAAAATAATTTTATATTAAAAGGGCATTTAACTGACCTGAATGAGATGCCCTCCTCTTCCTTCAGCACACCATACTCTTTGGAGATGGACTTGCTGAGGTCCGATACCAGGGGGATTTTCATGTTACCCAGACCTCCCTGTTTTCTTGGTGTGTTGACCCTGAAGAGAGAGGGGAAAAACAAACAAACTTTTTTTTTTTTTTTTTAATTATAAACAAGTGCAAAACACTTCATGTCCACAGGGAAGGTCTCCTGGTTGATAAACCTTGCGTTTGCCCCGCCACCCCTTCGACCTTGTAGTTCTCTGAAATGGGAGAGTCATTTAACACGCCGTTAGAGATGAGATAAGATACAGGTGGTGTCTGAGAAGATAACATATCAGTTGTTCAACTTTATGAGGACACACTGCATTCAGAGATTCTCCACAATGCTTCAAAAGACAGTCTGACAAACACCAAGTAGCAAAATAATAATGTGTACTGATACTGCAGTTTCATGTAGTTTACAGGTGTCTCACTTCTGGTCTCTGCTGCCCGTTGTGAGATTCAAGACTCTGAGGTTAACTAAACCATCTTCAGCGAAGATACCACTTTCCTCTGCTACCGGTTAGCTTTGACCCTGAAATATCTTTCTAACCTAAACTAGCCAATCAAACAGAGTAGCACAGGGCCTAATAGAGCACGCAAAGATGACGGTGAGGAGTCAGGTTGGGTTTAAATGCAATATCACCTAAAGTTTTGAAATGCAAATCAATATTTGTCAGTCTGTATATATCCACTATGTAATATTAGTTGGCTACACCCATTCCTTACAGGTAGTAATACAGCTTTTCTCGCACGTGCTCTGGTTACGTCCCAGATTACCTATTGTAATTTTATCCTCTCTGGTATACGGCACAAACTTCTCCAGACTTCATCTTGTTCATGCAGCTGCTGTCATTACCAGAACATGCTCCAACACATTACTCCCATCCTATAACAACTTCATTGGCTTTCTGTACAATGCCACATTATTTCAAGATTCTGCTTCTCTCCATAACCTTATACATCCATTTGTCTCTGATCTACATATGTTCCCATACTCAGTTCTTCCTCCTTCATTGCTCTCGCCACGTGCTTCAGAACTTTCACCCAAATTGCTTCTCATTTTTAGAACTTGCCTGCACCACAGTCACAATATCGATTCTCCATCTTTAAAATATGTTTTTATTAAAGCCTGCCCATTGTTGACTTTTTAAAAATCTATGACACATTGATTTTAAAGTCTTGAAAGGCATCTACGGTATTAAATTCAATAAAATGATAAAGTGTCTGACAGACTGACAAAACTAATTGTTCAGTATATTTAATAGCAAATATGTTGTGTAGAATTTTAACTATGAGCTTAGCAGTTAACTGTTGGTTATAATATCAACTCATTTTGCTTCAGATTGATGAATGGAGGTTTTACAGCTTATTCAATCTCTTCTCATTGAAGAAAAAAAAAAAACACTAAAATAAGTGTATATAATATATTTAAAGTAATGAATCTGATCAGGTGAGTGAGGAAACATACTGACTGATCTTCCTAATCAAATATAATGCATTTAAACTTTAACACAACATTCCAAATGAAGACTTGTGCAGGTTGTGTAATGCCGCATGTCTTCTTATGCCTTCTAGAAGCTGCTGTATGCTGCCCTTATCAACACGTTGCAGATAAACTGGGCTGGGCACTCCTTCACAGCAGCCAAAATCTTTCACCCTTAACTGTCTAAACAGAAACAGCCAACCGAGGACAGTTTGATGGACCTTGTATAAACATCTGATAAGTTCAGCCTAAGACGGCCTCGCTATAAAGACAGCAAGACAGTCAAGTGCACAGAACAGCTTTCACTTAACTGTTTTGTTAAGTAGATTTTCCAAAGTTTTTGTTGTTGTTTTTTCAAATGCACGTGAAGATTCACTAAAGTCACCTCTTTCCAGTTAGTATAAAATTACAAGAGTCAGCAATACAGTTCACCTGCGAAGATAATCACTGTAATACAGGTAAAAAGCCTTTTGTTGAAGTTCTGCTTAATCCACCTGCTAACATGTGAGCAGTGTGGATGTTATTACTGGTAAAGAGTTCAGGAAATTCCCACAAATGCTCATTATGTTTCATCATCCGTGAGTTCTTACCATGCCAAGTGAGAGAAGTGAGAGTCCACGGAGCAGCCAATAACCTCACAGCCGATGTTGCGGAACTCCTCTACCCTGTCGCTGAAGGCCACAATTTCAGTGGGGCACACAAATGTAAAATCCAGTGGGTAGAAAAAGAAAACTACATATTTCCCTGCAGCACAACAGGAGGAAATAAAAACAAAGTATTAATTCTAGCCGAATAAGCTGTTAGTGTAGGAATATAGGCTTATAAAAGCCAGAATGAGCCAATTAGAACAGATGTAGCTACAAACCTTTGTAGTCTGACAGCTGGATGTCCTTGAACTGTCCATCAACTACAGCTGTGGCTTTGAAATTTGGGGCAGGGAAGCCAATCTTAGCGTTTCCAGCAGACATGGTGTTTGAGACAAATGACTGAAAGAGAAACAGCACAAACAGTTACCAGAAAACTCCTAATGCTTGCAGACCACCACAGATAAATTCAGCTGGGTGGTGCCTGAGATAAAGCTCTGATAAACAAAAAATATGAGATTTAGACTGGAAAAAGAAAAATAAATGCGGTGAGGTTCAATCCAAGAGCTAGGTTTTACAGCTCTTAGGAGGCCCAGAGGTTCAAAGACTTACTTAAGCAGACCCAGATAGTGTCACATGCAAGTCATGTTCAGCCTGCAGGGAACAATGGCCTATTAGCAAGGTTACATAACCATGATACGCACAAACCAATGGCAGGGTTCTCGCTGTGCCTATACAGACGATTTCCGAGGATTATTGCGCGGTCAGCTACTTTGGATAGTTATTGCCTGTATGCAAAATTAATGTGCAAATAAACGATAAACTTGCAAATAAGATACGCTGTACTGCAACAAATAGCAGTCGGTATTAATCCAAAGGCCTATGCTTTTCAGTGATCTATGAATAAATCTGGATTATTTCTCCCTCGTCACAATTTATACGAAGAACCGCTAACAATCGTCAAGGAACTGTGCTTGGTTTTAAAGAGATAAATGCACGTAATGGGTCAAAGTTCAGCCATAAAAGTTAAGCTTTTAATATTTAAATTTCGTTTTCGAAATGAAACAGAAAAAGCTGTAGTCGAACAGAGCGGAGAGGAAGTGAGTAGTGCATCCTGCAAGCTGCAGCACAGGGACAAAGAAAGAAAACATGGCCAAACACTTCATGAAGGAGCCAGCCGCTCACCCAGGCTAGCTTAATGTTAGCTTTACGTACGAAACTGCTTTCTTTAGTTTCGGTTTGTTTCAGAGGAAATACAAAGTCGAGTTTACAGACACGCTGTAAACTTCTGACGAATCCCATAAACATCCTACTCACCTGTCTTGACGTAAAGCACGAAAGAAGTTGGAAGCAGAAGTCTGCAGGGTGCAAGAGAATAGAGGAGTTAAAGTGGAAAAGCGAGCGTGCAATAAGTACGCAGAGAGGCTGAGGCCACCCGGAAGTAAAAATCACTCCCTTCAGAGTAAAAGTTAAGATTAAAAACGATTAAAAGATAAGATATTAGATATAGCTATTTCTAAATATGTATATCTCTGATATAAGATGATATTTTCTAAGTACACCGTGTAAACACTGTCACATGAACAAAAATGCAGGGATTTCGTAGTGGGGGAAAAGTGGGACTGGCTTCTTGGGGCTCCAGTGTCAATGTCTGGGTCAATGGCAATGTCAGTTTTATATATAGAGCTCAATTATTACTTGTAAATTCAATGTTCATAAAATAAAGATAAAAAAACAAACAAAAACGATATATGTCTATGACACCTTAGGGCCGGAGTGTCAAGGCTTTGGAAAATGTGAAGATTGAAAAACATTTTGGTTTTTTAAACGTATTTTCACAAGTTTTACAGCTTTTTCTATTTCATGGTCATTTTTACTTGAGACATTAAATATAGACTTGTGAATTATAAACTTTTTAAAAATATTCAATATAAATAACAAAGATCACAATGGTTTTTTAGCCTAACTACCGACCTGCAATACTGTTTTGATTAAAAAGTCAGAGAAACTAACAATAATTCAGACTTCTGGCTTGGATGAAAATAATCCATTCGTAAAACCAAAACCAAAAGTCCAAAACAATCCTTGTTTGCAAAGTAATCCAGTACCCTTTAGCAAGCTAGTTCTGGCACCTCTACATTAGATTGATGTGCATGTATATGCGCATGTAAGTACATGTAATTTAGGAATTAAGAAAATGTTAAATATTTAAAATAATTTTTAGCTCCTTGGCTACCAAAATACTTTCTGTGTAGTCACGTTTTTTTAATTGAATTAGATTTTTGTTTCCCTTTTTCTAATAAAACTTGTTCATTTGATTTAATATGAAAGTCAGTGGAAGATGTCCGTGTAGCAACTATTCTATATTGTATTAATGGCTGCCTGATCCAAAAAGAACTCCTACCTTCTTCAAGGCCTCTAAAGAAGTGAGACAAATAAATCTGGTGTCGCTATGGTGCTGCCCAGTTTCTGTGGAAAAGTCTATATATAAGTAGTGGTTAAGTTAGACAAGTTAGTTGTAGGTAGGTAGGCAGGCAGGAAAGAAGGTAGGGACCTTTAATCTCCAGGTCTCCTGGTTACATTTGTTTTCAAGGTGAATGAACCTTGGGCTTTTTTGTCCACTGTTCAACAGATTTCCCACATGAGGGACTAATAAAGGTTATCTTATCTTATCTTAACTGATAATCTGGTGGCTGACTCAGACTGTCCACAATGAACCTCATTTGGAAAAAGCATAAAGATTTGATTTAGTAGCGCTTAATTCCCTTCTGTGCAGAAGATATCTACTACAGCATATTCGTTGTTCCCAGGAAAAAGCGGGAAACTACTGAGTTCTCTTACACATATCTAGAACTGTAAATAGGTTTTAATGTATCGAAGAGCTAGAAGTGAAGAACAATATCTCAAATCCACTGTTTTAAATTCACTTTGCAAAGTGAAGCAGTTGCATATGAGGGCAGTTCATTTTTCAAAACTTAAAAATGCAGTTTTCAGCTTTCAGTGCATATTTTTAACATTATTTGTTAGGTTAACGAGGTTGCATGTACCACATGGACTGCACACATGATCTTTGCACAACATCGGAGACATGGCGAGCCAGGCCAAAATCAATGAGCATGACTTGCAGTGGCTGTTGTCTGCGATCCAAAACCATAATATTTTGAGGCTTTATATGAGCATGGATGATTTTCAGGGTCTCGAGCAGGAACAGCGCTGTGGTCAGCTGGAATCACACAAATGTGTTCTAACTAAACACATCTGTGCAAATTAGTATTTTTTTCTTTAAAGTTTGTATTTACACAGTGAAATAGGTAAAGATGGCAAACCTGATTCGAAACTGGGTGAGAGTCTCTCTCTCCTTGATCTTACTCCTTCAGACTAAGATCAAGGAGCTCAAATTCAAGACAAATGAATCCTTCATGGAAGAATGATCTATTCCACCTTACAAAATCACGGGGCTTGAGATCACGGGCTTGTCTTCAATTTTTTTGATAGGAACCTCTGTGTTGGATACAGTGTGGACACACTTGATGACTTTTCCAAAGCTTCCTTCCCCGAGAAAGTTTTGCACGTCATCGCTGCAACTCAGTAGGTTTAACTGAGAGTCTGAGAAACAAACTGTTACAAAGAGCATGTCAAAGCCAACATATAATTATATTGTCAACACATAAATCCACATACACAAATTCCCCAGGGAATAATAAAGTTTTCAGATTCTGATACATAGATTGATAGAAACATACATTCTGATACATATATATGATTTCAATTTCATATGTCAAAATTATGTTAATTGCTTGCAGCAAACTGATCACACTTTGGCATTCTCAGTTTTCAACAGAAACATTACAAGATGCTAAATCATGTTTCCATTTCTGATAGAATAGCCCGGAAATCACAAAATTCTGTGTTTGTTGAGATGATTATCTGCCACAGAACCTAATCCTGATTTCATAACCATCTAGACTTGAGCTTTGTTCAGTACTATATTTTAGTTTTCCAAGTTTACTGTTCAAAAATGTTATTTTTTTGGCTTAGCTGATAGGCTAGTTGATGCCATGTTTGAAGACAAATGTTGAAACATGGATGAAAAAGATGACAGCAAAGTGTCTGCGTGGTCTTTCAGTTGCTGTGAGGACTGATGGCTTTTCTCAGTACTGTCTGTGATTCCATCACGTCACCCTGTTCTACATCTTTCAGGTCACATAATGTCCCCATCAGAATGGAGTTCTCCACCTTTTACACCAATTTAAAAAAAGTACAAATACTGAATGTTTATTCAATTGTGAGACATATGCCTCAGATTTAGCATTTTATTTTTTTAAAAAAAGAAGAAATATATATTTTACATAACAATTAGTAACCTTGTAACATTTAGGCAAAAATGACACGAAACATAAGTACAAAAGCCATTAACTCTTGGCATGTTCATTTTAATTTACCTGAATGATTGACTTCATTCATATTATCAACCTAAAATTATCATCATTTAATTATGTGAACACAAAAAACATATATTCTTTATAGATGTCAAGAGTATTACACCGTACTTCCCATCTTAAAGCTCAGTTTGAACACAGGTCATCTTGACTATATCTATATACCACAATGGAGTTGTGGTTGTGCAGTTAGAAATCTTTTGGTTGTCTAGACTGTATTCTGAACAGCCATGTTAAAAAAAACCTAGCCTACCAAAAAATGTCTGATGTGTGCTGATGTTGATGAGAAATTCAAATTTGAAAAATAGATCTTAAATGTGATGCTAGCAACTTAACAGTCTGCAATTTACCGTCACAGACACACAAGTTTCTTCTCTTCTTGTGATATATTTGGGCCAAAATTAGTTTGATTTATTTATTTAAATTTACTTTACTGGGGCGTTTAAATAAATACATAAATACATTCAATCCAACTATAAAAAAGTCGTGATATTAAAGTTAACCCTTTAACTTGCAGGTGAAAGTTAAAGGGTTGAACACTTTGCAGTAAATCGGATTCACCACTAGATGGTGACAAACATTGTGACATTCTAACTGAACTTAAAGGTACAGGCAACACCCTGCTAGCAACAAAGTGTCTGAAGACACTACTTAAAGTTGGTTCTTTGGTAAGCTGCCGTGTGTAGACACAACACTGGTTCATTGGTTGATTTAGGTCTCTTTTTGTGCTTTGATAATTTATAGGTCAATATCTGAAAATGGTCAGGTACAAAAACTAGATTAGAGATTAGATTAGATGAAACTTTATTAATCCCTCGGGTGGGTTCCTCCGGGAAATTCAGTTTTCAGTAGCATAGCACCGAAAGAAGTTGCATGTTACAGATACATTAAGGGGAATGAGAGTAAGTATAAACATAAATACACCATATATACACATATACACATATATACAGTGTTGGGAAGGTTACTTTTAAAATGTATTTCATTACAGAATACAGAATACATGCCCCAAAATGTATTCTGTAACGTATTCCGTTACGTTACTCAATGAGAGTAACGTATTCTGAATACTTTGGATTACTTAATATATTATCATGCTGTTTACAACTACGTGAATGTACTATTGCTGGGATTTATTACTGTTACTGAAGGTCCGCGGCTCCGAACCGTAGTAAAGGGACCTCTGGCTAATACGTCGGTTAGTGTCGGGCTCGTAGCCGAAAACTAGCTTTACTTTGTTGTCTGGGTCAACTTTGCTTGCGACAGACAGAGAGAGGCGTTGAAAGGCTGCTCCAACGGAACTTATTGTTTTTGGAGGAAAACACGAACACAGTGTACAGTCGAGTCTTAATAGCTTACTTACAACTGGGCTAGTCAGGCACTCTTCTTGGCTGCAGTGGTTATTATTATATTTACATGCTTCCAGCTCCCGTTTTTGCTCGATGACAGCTCGTACTTTTCCTTTTTCTCCCTCCTCGCTCACAGACACATAACGGGTATGGCAGTCCATTCTCCCTGCAGCACGGACTACACTGCCTATGATGCTACATTCTTTAGAGCTATACCGGTAGCATTCTTCCTATTAGCTTAGCACAACAACACCAAAGGGCGCTCTCTCACCCAGGAAACACGCAGAGAGAGAGCGGCACCCTGTAACCATGGCAACCGTAACGCTGCCGCCTGGAACAACAGAACGTAGCTGTCAAACAAAACCCAAACAGTCCTGACCCGCCAAAATATGAAACAGGGAAGTACCGCCGTGTAATCCATTTATTTCAACAAAGTAACTGTATTCTAAATACCACCTTTTTAAACGGTAACTGTAACGGAATACAGTTACTCATATTTTGTATTTTAAATACGTAACGGCGGTACATGTATTCCGTTACTCCCCAACACTGCATATATAGATACAGAATATACAATATGGATAAATAGGATTGCTCATTTGAGTGAGTATATTGCACAGTGATTATTGCACAGTCGAATATAAGATAAAAGACAAAACAAAAACAAATATTGCAAATATTGCACAGTGTAGAAAAGCACCTACAGCTCAGCTGTTCCCGCCCTCCCTTGTCCCCCTGTTTCTCCTCCCTCTCCCCTCAATGACAATGACAATGAATGAAAAAGCAGCCAATGAACAAAGTAAATGAAATTTTGAAAGACTTCCAGAAAGGCTGGGGAACTATTTCTTAAGACCACTTTACCTAAAAGTTTAGCTGCTTATAAACAAAATGTAAAGAAATAAAGGATAGCTCAAAATTTTTTCCAAGTACACTATGCATGTGACATATTCAGCTTAAAAATGTTCAATCAAATCATAAGGGGAGGATTAAAATCACAATTGTATTCAAATATGTTCATATGTCTGTCAGTTTGTATTGTATTTGTTTGACATGACAAATACCACCCATATAATTCAAAATACATTAGTCCACCACTTTTATTTTGAAAAAATATACAGCCAGGAATGTGTGGAACACTACTTCCGCTGAGCTTGTTACTATAAGGAAAACAGATGCACACAGGTAGTATATTGGGGTTTTTGGCAACATTTGCTATATTTTAAAGAGAGGATTTATGATTTGTTTCCATTTAAGGCCTTGGCATTTGTAGCTTGTCTTCTCTAAGCTTGAATAAGATTATTTTAAGGCTAGCACAACAGCTAAAGTTAGCATTATAGAGCAAAACAAAGGCTGTAACAGGGTTAGCCCGAGTTAGCTTAAAGTTACAATGTCTTTCAACTGCTTACAGATGGTTTTGTTAAAGTGTGTACAGGAACATTTATAGTAGACGATTTTATTTAACTGTAAGCTGTGTTAAGAGATGCAGTCCGGTTTTCATCCACGGCTGTGAAGACGTTTGTGAACAGGGCTTTCTTCATGCTAGGTGTCAGTCGAATCGTGTTGTTTAAGCAGCTAGTTTGGATGTTTTTGTTATAAACTTTAGGATTTCAGGGAAATTGCATTGCGCGTTTATTTAATGAGCTATAAAAATGACCTGCAAATTGTTGTCAACACTAATACAGCTCCTCTGCCTTTAAATATTTCAGCTTTCATTCAGTATTAACAGGATCCAGAGGAAGACGACACTTTCATCTCTCAGAATAAACCAGCAGCATTTTTCAGCATCAATGGATTCACAAGGTAAAAAGACAAAGGATGCTTTTAGGTGAATTACCAAAAATTGCATTATTCCAGGTAATTGTGTTTCGATTGTCATTTAGAGTCTGCTTGTGCGGTTTCTGCCCATTCTTGTTAATCTCATTTCACTGGTCATCATTAACTTCTAACTCCCCCCACAGCAACCCCACAGCCAGTAATGTGTGAAGTCTGCGGAACGTACTTTGAGACACGGCGAGGACTTTCCAGCCATGCCCGACTCCATCTGCGCCAGCTTGGTGTGACGTTGTCAGAAAGCAGCGGGGCTCCCATAGAGCTCCTCTACCAGATCATCCAGGAGAGAGATGGCTGCCTTCCAGATTTCAAATCAAACTCATCTGCACCTGTGCCAGTGCCTCAAAAAAATACAATGCAGCAGGAATCAAAGACCCCTTCAGAAGAAGAAGACGCTAATACCTCTCACAAGGCCGGGGTTAGACTCACGACAACCCCACAAAAGGTAGATCATCAGGGATCTCCAGCAAAACTGAATGAATCTTCAACAACTGTCCCCCCATCACCTCCTTCTCCTGTTAAGCCAGCTGAAGGTGGCAGCTCATCTTCCTCAGAGCACACCCCAGCAAAGCCACTGTGGGCACCACGGGAAACTGACGCTCCTATCACGTTAGGTATGGCTGAACAGTTATGTTTTCTTTAACATAATATAGAGATTTTTTTTTTTTTTACAAAATATCTAAACTCATACATACAAGATGTGTGTGTCAGTGTATTTAACTGCAAAACCGTGCCCTGTACTTTGAATCTCTTTCTTTCTTCTTATTTCAATGTGTTTTGGAGAATCAGCAGATATGCAAACATAAGACAGGAACTTTACGCTTACAAACCTGTGTTTCCTGTAATCTATCTCCCAGTCCTTCTGCCCATGTGAGACTGTTCAAATTAATAGTCGTGATAGCAGGCTTCCAGGTTATCACCAACTCACTTCTCAAAAATGACAAACTGAAAATGATTCTCATACTGTACTGAAATGAAACCAGGACACACAAACTGGGTAAACAAAAATTAAATATGATTGACTTGGTTGACCCTCAAGACGGTTGTAAGGGAAGCCATTCAACAATTTATAAGAAACATAAAATTTTGAAGGAGAGTAGCTGCAGGTGCACGGCACAACTTAATAAAGGGTATTTAAATTTGTAATGTTGATCTCACATTAGTCTCCTGCTAACTTTGTGTATTTCTCTCACCAATTTCCTCCTCCTTTTAGCTTCAGCCCCCCACGATGAGGTCTACGTTTGTGAACTTTGTGGCTGCTGGTATGA